>NC_090335.1:82465909-82518273 GCF_035084215.1 Heptranchias perlo | reverse complement strand
TGAGGCCAAGTTTTTTTTTATTCGTTCATGGGATGTGGGCGTCGCTGGCGAGGCCGGCATTTATTGCCCATCCCTAATTGCCCTTGAGAAGGTGGTGGTGAGCCGCCTTCTTGAACCGCTGCAGTCCGTGTGGTGACGGTTCTCCCACAGTGCTGTTAGGAAGGGAGTTCCAGGATTTTGACCCAGCGACGATGAAGGAACGGCGATATATTTCCAAGTCGGGATGGTGTGTGACTTGGAGGGGAACGTGCAGGTGGTGTTGTTCCCATGTGCCTGCTGCTCTTGTCCTTCTAGGTGGTAGAGGTCGCGGGTTTGGGAGGTGCTGTCGAAGAAGCCTTGGCGAGTTGCTGCAGTGCATCCTGTGGATGGTGCACACTGCAGACACTGTGCGCCGGTGGTGAAGGGAGTGAATGTTTAGGTGGTGGATGGGGTGCCAATCAAGTGGGCTGCTTTGTCGTGGATGGTGTCCTGGAACCGTTCAAGGGGCAATCTTCTAATGTCTCGCACACTGAGCCCAAAACAAGACTCGTCCGCTAGAAAATCTTGCGTGGTGCACACTGGAATTTCTGATCTGTGATGTTGGCCACGATTTGGAGGAAGGATAAACGACCCCCCCAATGTCTGGTGTTTTGGATGCAGGTGCCCATGCTCGACCCCCTCTGTGCCTCCTGAACACAGAATTATTGAGGTTATTGATGTTTTCGGTGAAATTTGGAACTGAAGCCTCTTTTCCCAACCCTGTGGCCTGCCCCATCGCAAATCCTATCCTGCATTTATATAGCGCCTTTAACGTAGTAAAGCATCCCAAGGTGTTTCACAGGAGCAATTATCAAACAAAATTAGGATACCGAGCCATGTCAGGAGGTATTCGGCAGCTGACGGCACAGTTGCCAGTGGTGGAGTATTGTAAATCACGCTCGCAACCTTGCAACACATTCTAAAAACAGAAAATATATGGAAAATACTCGGCAGGTCAGGCAGCATCTGTAGAGCAAGAAACAGAGTTAACATTTCAGGTCAATGAACTTTCACATTCTAAGTCTTCATTCTCAGCTTTTTATTCCCTCAAAACTCCTTTCTTAAGTACATTTTTCTTTAACAGTTTCACTTGGAACCCTGGGAGTTCTAGTTTTTTTAGTGTGATGATGAATATCTTGGCATAACCGTGCTGGTAAATGCCAGCTGGGCTGGTGCCCATGGCACAGATGATGTTTCTGATCCCTCAAATGCCAGGAGATTCCTGGCTGCAGTGTGGCCGTTGTTTTTTTGGAAGGGAGCATCTCAGCTGACAGGTGGCAGCAAGAGCTTTTCTGTGAGACCGGAACTGTTCCTTTTTAAATAATGTTTTTTATTTTTCAGTTTTATGCTCATCAAGTGGAGGGATGTCAGTGGTGGAGAAAGGAACATTTTCTCATTTCAAACACCCAGTGTCAGTGTCAAGCACAGGGCAGGTGCAGCACGGGTTAGATACATAAGAACATAAGAAATAGGAGCAGGAGTAGGCCAATCGGCCCCTCGAGCCTGCTCCACCATTCAATAAGATCATGGCTGATCTGATCCTAACCTCAAATCTAAATTCATGTCCAATTTCCTGCCCGCTCCCCGTAACCCCTAATTCCCTTTACTTCTTGAAAACTGTCTATTTCTGTTTTAAATTTATTTAATGATGTAGCTTCCACAGCTTCCTGGGGCAGCAAATTCCACAGACCTACTACCCTCTGAGTGAAGAAGTTTCTCCTCATCTCAGTTTTGAAAGAGCAGCCCCTTATTCTAAGATTATGCCCCCTAGTTCTAGTTTCACCCATCCTTGGGAACATCCTTACCGCATCCACCCAATCAAGCCCCTTCACAATCTTATATGTTTCAATAAGATCGCCTCTCATTCTTCTGAACTCCAATGAGTAGAGTCCCAATCTACTCAACCTCTCCTCATATGTCCACCCCCTCATCCCCGGGATTAACCGAGTGAACCTTCTTTGTAATGCCTCGAGAGCAAATATGTCTTTTCTTAAGTATGGAGACCAAAACTGTATGCAGTATTCCAGGTGCGGTCTCACCAATACCTTATATAACTGCAGCAATACCTCCCTGTTTTTATATTCTATCCCCCTAGCAATAAAAGCCATCATTCCGTTGGCCTTCTTGATCACCTGCTGCACCTGCAAACTAACTTTTTGATTTTCTTGCACTAGGACCCCCAGATCCCTTTGTACTGCAGTACTTTCCAGTTGCTCGCCATTAAGATAATAACTTGCTCTCCGATTTTTCCTGCCAAAGTGCATAACCTCACATTTTCCAATATTGTAAAGCGTACAGAGTAAAGCTCCCTCCACACTGTCCCATCAAACACTCCCAGGGCAGGTACAGGGTTAGATACAGAGTAAAGCTCGCTCTACACTGTCCCATCAAACACTCCCAGGGCAGGTACAGCAGGGGTTAGATACAGAGTAAAGCTCCCTCTACACTGTCCCATCAAACACTCCCAGGGTCAGGTACAGGGTTAGATACAGAGTAAAGCTCCCTCTACACTGTCCCATCAAACACTCCCAGGGCAGGTACAGCACGGGTTAGATACAGAGTAAAGTTCCCTCTACACTGTCCCATCAAACACTCCCAGGGCAGGTACAGCACGGGTTAGATACAGAGTAAAGTTCCCTCTACACTGTCCCATCAAACACTCCCAGGGCAGGTACAGCACGGGTTAGATACAGAGTAAAGCTCCCTCTACACTGTCCCATCAAACACTCCCAGGGCAGGTACAGCACGGGTTAGATACAGAGTAAAGCCCTTCTCTCTCCTGCTCTGTAGCTCAGAAGTTCCCATGAGTCACCTCAGCTCCATTTGGTTTAATGAGCTGATTGAAAGGAGTCTCCTCGCGGCGTTTCCTTTCCCTCTCACGCTCATGCTCCAATCCACATTGATCTGCACTCGACTCTGCTCTCGGAGGCCTGTTTATCTCGGAGGCATTTCCGTTCCCACACTGAAGGGCACTTCTCGCGATGATCGAGGGCTTTGGGAGTGGAAGTCGGAGAAGGGGCCGCTCTTCATATCCTGTAATTTAAGCTAGTAATGAAAGGATTAAAACGTGGCCTCAGCATCTCATGGCAGCAGGCCGCACAGACGTGTACTCACTGAAGGATTTCATTCGGGCCAATTGCTCGTTAACTCCAGCCTTTGGGATTAAACCTCGAGCCTCGGGGAACAAAGGAGGGAGCAGGTGGCGTTTGATGTCATCCCCTTCTCCCAGTCCCTTGGGAGAGAACCTTTTTAAGATGACGGCCAACTCAGGAAGCCCCCTCGGTTCATTTTATGAACAGAGTCCTCACTTTTCCAATAATCTAGGTGTAGATTGGTTGGCTTCCAATTAACTTGAAGTGATTTTAATGAGCTTGGAAATAAAGCCTGTAATCAGGGCCCCATTGGTTAACTAGCTGGCGTTGACTGCACATCTGTCTTTACCAGCACACACCTTTAGCCTTGTGTGCTGGAGAATTGTAAATCCACCTAAATTACAATTTGCTGCCTATTATTACAGATTGATGCTCCCACTTTGAACCAGTGTTGCCAAACATCCAGCATTGTCCTGGAGGCTCCAGGAATTAAAGATTAATCTCCTGGACACTGCCAAATGGTATTTTTTTTTCATTTTCTTTGAACACTTTTGTTTATTATAATAATATTGGAAATGGGGTAAAAAGGCTATTGGAGGCAGGAGGTCATGTGATGAAACCTCCAGGAATATGTCCAACCAGAGCTTGCAACCCCAGTTCCACCCTCCATAAACTTGAGCTCATCCAAAACTCTGCTGCCCGTATCCTAACTCGCACCAAGTCCCGTTCACCCATCACCCCCTGTGCTCACTGACCGACATTGGCTCCCGGTCCGGGAACGCCTCGATTTTAAAATTCTCATCCTTGTTTTCAATTCCCTCCATGGCCCTCGCCCCCTCCCTATCTCTGTAACCTCCTCCAGCCCTACAACCCTCCGAGATCTCTGCGCTCCTCCAATTCTGGCCTCTTGAGCATCCCCAATTTCAATCGCTCCACCATTGGCGGCCGTGCCTTCAGCTGCCTCGGCCCTAAGCTCTGGAATTCCCTCCCTAAACCTCTCCACCTCTCTACCTCTCTTTCATAGAAACACAGAAAATAGGAGCAGGAGTTGGCCATTTGGCCCTTCTAGCCTGCTCCACCATTCAATATGATCATGGCTGATCCTCTATCTCAATACCATATTCCTGCTCTCTCCCCATACCCCTTGATGCCTTTTGTGTCTAGAAATCTATCCAGCTCCTTCTTAAATACATTCAGTGACTTGGCCTCCACAGCCTTCTGTGGTAGAGAATTCCACAGGTTCACCATCCTCTGAGTGAAGAAATTTCTCCTCATCTCAGTCCTAAATGTCCTACCCCGTATCCTGAGACTGTGACCCCTCGTTCTGGACCCCCCCAGCCAGGGGAAACATCCTCCCTGCATCCAGTCTGTCTGGCCCTGTCAGAATTTTATATGTTTCAATGAGATCCCCTCTCATTCTTCTAAACTCGAGTGAATACAGGCCGAGTCGACCCAATCTCTCCTCATACGACAGTCCTGCCATCCCAGGAATCAGTCTGGTGAACCTTCACTGCACTCCCTCTATGGCAAGTACATCCTTTCTTAGGTAAGGAGACCAAAACTGCACACAATACTCCAGGTGTGGTCTCACCAAGGCCCTGTATAACTGCAGTAAGACATCCCTGCTCCTGTACTCAAATCCTCTTGCAATGAAGGCCAACAAACCATTTGCCTTCCTAACTGCTAGCTGCACCTGCATGTTTGCTTTCAGTGACTGGTGTACAAGGACACCCAGGTCCCTTTGAACATCAACATTTCCCAATCTATCACCATTTAAATAATACTCTGCCTTTAAGATGCTCCTTAAAATCTACCTCTTTGTCCAAGCTTTTGGTCACCTGTCCTAATATCTCCTTATATGGCTCAGTGTCAAATTTTGTTTAATAATCGCTCCTGTGAGGCACTTGGGACGTTTTACTACATTAAAGGTGCAAAATAAATGCAAGTTGTTGTTGCATGAAGCTTATGGTAAGCCTGGGACTGCCTGCGGTAGTCCCACTAGAGGGCAGTACCTGCCAACTGCATGGTCTGTTTCGATCTGTGTACGAATATTCATTGTATTGACTGTTTCTCCCCCCTGTTTTTTCCCAATTTTCTCCCATCTGCTGCTTGAGCTGCTTGTGGTCAGTTCCATGGGTGCGAAATGCTCTTTGGGATCTCACCGATGGGCCATTCTTGAACTATCCAATCAGACACTTCTTCAAAAAACTCTTGTTGACAAACACAACTCGCCTTTCACAAGTTTCATGTTGGCCGTCCCCGATTAACCCCACGTTGGCCGTCCCCGATTAACCCCACGTTGGCCGTCCCCGATTAACCCCACGTTGGCCGTCCCCGATTAACCCCACGTTGGCCGTCCCCGATTAACCCCACGTTGGCCGTCCCCGATTAACCCCACGTTGGCCGTCCCCGATTAACCCCACGTTGGCCGTCCCCGATTAACCCCACGTTGGCCGTCCCCGATTAACCCCACGTTGGCCGTCCCCGATTAACCCCATGTTGGCTGTTCCTGATTAACCCCATGCATATCTGATTTTAGATAGACCAGAATGATACCGTGGCTAAAAGGGTTAAGTTATGAGGACGGGTTGCAGAGACTGGGCTTGTATTCCCTCGAGTATAGAAGATTAAGGGGTGATCTAATCAAGGTGTTTATGATGATTAAAGGATTTGATAGGGTCGATAGAGAGAAACTATTTCCTCTGGTGGGGGGAGTCCAGAACAAGGGGAAAAACCTTAAAATTAGAGCCAGGCCGTTCAGGGGTGATGTCAGGAAGCACTTCTTCACACAAAGGGGAGTGGAAATCTGGAACTCTCTCCCCCAAAAAGCTGTTGAGGCTGGGGGTCAATTGAAAATTTTGAAACTGAGATTGATGGATTTTTGTTGGGTGAGGGGATTAAGGGTTAGGGAACCAAGGCAGGTAAATGGAGTTAAGATACAGATCAGCCATGATCTAATTGAATGGCGAAAAAGGCTCAAGGGGCTGAATGGCCTCCTCCTGTTCCCATGTTCCTGTGTGATCTGGAATTATGAACTTTTAAGAGTTTACCCAAAACAGATAGACCTATAGGAATGCCTGTTTTGGGACATTGGGTAAGGATGGGATTGGGTTTAGCTGTGACGCCTTCCACATACAAATAGCCTGCTGGAACTCAATATGGAGGTTCACACCTAAAGTTTGGCAACTTGCCTACAAGTACTCAGGGAAGCAAAGCCAATGAGTCAACATCTTCAGGAGATGAGGGGAGAAAATTAACAAAACAAGTCAGATGAGCAAGAGAAAGGGTTAAAGATACACATAGAAAGGTATTGAGATGACCCATTCACAGCCCATTAACAGGTTATCATGACGCTGTACTTCTAAAAATATTTATTCTCGGGATGTGGGCGTCGCTGGCGAGGCCGGCATTTATTGCCCATCCCTAATTGCCCTTGAGAAGGTGGTGGTGAGCCGCCTTCTTGAACCGCTGCAGTCCGTGTGGTGACGGTTCTCCCACAGTGCTGTTAGGAAGGGAGTTCCAGGATTTTGACCCAGCGACGATGAAGCTTTAACATAGAACCATAGAAAAGATACAGCACAGAAGGGGGCCATTCGGCCCATCGTGTCCGCGCCAGCTCGAAGAACAACCAGGTGCCCATTCTAATCCCACCTTCCAGCACCCGGTCCGTAGCCCTGCAGCTTACAGCACTTCAGGTGCAGGTCCAGGTACTTTTTAAAGAGTTGAGGGTCCCTGCCTCTACCACCAATTCGGGCAGTGAATTCCATACACCCACCATCCTCTGGGTAAAAAAGTTTTTCCTCATGTCCCCTCTAATCCTTCCACCAATCAGCTTAAATCTATGTCCTCTAGTTCTTGAACTCTCCGCTAGGGGAAACAGGTACTTCCTGTCTACTCTATCTGGGCCCCTCATAATTTTGTACACCTCAATCAAATCTCCCCTCAGCCTGCTCTGCTCCAAGGAAAACAACCCCAGCCTATCCAATCTCTCCTCGGAGCTGCAATTTTCAAGCCCTGGCAACATTCTTGTAAATCTTCTCTGCACTCTCTCCAGAGCAATTACGTCCTTCCTGTAATGTGGTGACCAGAACTGCGCACAATACTCCAGCTGTGGCCTTACCAGCGTTTTATACAGTTCCATCATTACATCCCTGCTTTTGTATTCTATACCATAGAATCATAGAATCATAGAAGTTACAACATGGAAACAGGCCCTTCGGCCCAACATGTCCATGTCGCCCAGTTTATACCACTAAGCTAGTCCCAATTGCCTGCACTTGGCCCATATCCCTCGATACCCATCTTCCCCATGTAACTGTCCAAATGCTTTTTAAAAGACAAAATTGTACCCGCCTCGACTACTGCCTCTGGCAGCTCGTTCCAGACACTCACCACCCTTTGAGTGAAAAAATTGCCCCTCTGGATCCTTTTGTATCTCTCCCCTCTCACCTTAAATCTGTGCCCCCTCGTTATAGACTCCCCTACCTTTGGGAAAAGATTTTGACTATCGACCTTATCTATGCCCCTCATTATTTTATAGACTTCTATAAGATCACCCCTTAACCTCCTACTCTCCAGGGAATAAAGTCCCAGTCTGTCTAACCTCTCCCTGTAAGTCAAACCATCAAGTCCCGGTAGCATCCTAGTAAATCTTTTCTGCACTCTTTCTAGTTTAATAATATCCTTTCTATAATAGGGTGACCAGAACTGTACACAGTACTCCAAGTGTGGCCTCACCAATGCCCTGTACAACTTCAACAAGACATCCCAACTCCTGCATTCAATGTTCTGACCAATGAAACCAAGCATGCTGAATGCCTTCTTCACCACCCTATCCACCTGTGACTCCACTTTCAAGGAGCTATGAATCTGTACTCCTAGATCTCTTTGTTCTATAACTCTCCCCAACGCCCTACCATTAACGGAGTAGGTCCTGGCCCGATTCGATCTACCAAAATGCATCACCTCACATTTATCTAAATTAAACTCCATCTGCCATTCATCGGCCCGCTGGCCCAATTTATCAAGATCCCGTTGCAATCCTAGATAACCTTCTTCACTGTCCACAATGCCACCAATCTTGGTGTCATCTGCAAACTTACTAACCATGCCTCCTAAATTCTCATCCAAATCATTAATATAAATAACAAATAACAGCGGACCCAGCACCGATCCCTGAGGCACACCGCTGGACACAGGCATCCAGTTTGAAAAACAACCCTCTACAACCACCCTCTGTCTTCTGTCGTCAAGCCAATTTTGTATCCAATTGGCTACCTCACCTTGGATCCCATGAGATTTAACCTTATGTAACAACCTACCATGCGGTACCTTGTCAAATGCTTTGCTGAAGTCCATGTAGACCACGTCTACTGCACAGCCCTCATCTATCTTCTTGGTTACCCCTTCAAAAAACTCAATCAAATTCGTGAGACATGATTTTCCTCTCACAAAACCATGCTGACTGTTCCTAATTAGTCCCTGCCTCTCCAAATGCCTGTAGATTCTGTCCCTCAGAATACCCTCTAACAACTTACCCACTACAGATGTCAGGCTCACTGGTCTGTAGTTCCCAGGCTTTTCCCTGCCGCCCTTCTTAAACAAAGGCACAACATTTGCTACCCTCCAATCTTCAGGCACCTCACCTGTAGCGGTGGATGATTCAAATATCTCTGCTAGGGGACCCGCAATTTCCTCCCTAATCTCCCATAACGTCCTGGGATACATTTCATCAGGTCCCGGAGATTTATCTACCTTGATGCGCGTTAAGACTTCCAGCACCTCCCTCTCTGTAATATGTACACTCCTCAAGACATCACTATTTATTTCCCCAAGTTCCCTAACATCCATGCATTTCTCAACCGTAAATACCGATGTGAAATATTCATTCAGGATCTCACCCATCTCTTGTGGTTCCGCACATAGATGACCTTGTTGATCCTTAAGAGGCCCTACTCTCTCCCTAGTTACCCTTTTGCCCTTTATGTATTTGTAGAAGCTCTTTGGATTCACCTTTGCCTGATCTGCCAAAGCAATCTCATATCCCCTTTTTGCCCTCCTGATTTCTCTCTTAACTCTACTCCGGCAATCTCTATACTCTTCAAGGGATCCACTTGATCCCAGCTGCCTATGCATGTCATATGCCTCCTTCTTATTTTTGACTAGTGCCTCAATCTCCCGAGTCATCCAAGGTTCCCTACTTCTACCAGCCTTGCCCTTCACTTTATAAGGAATGTGCTTACCCTGAACCCTGGTTAACACACTTTTGAAAGCCTCCCACTTACCAGACGTCCCTTTGCCTGCCAACAGACTCTCCCAATCAACTTCTGAAAGTTCCTGTCTAATACCATCAAAATTGGCCTTTCCCCAATTTAGAATTTTAACTTTTGGGCCAGACCTATCCTTCTCCATAGCTATCTTAAAACTAATGGAATTATGATCACTGGTCCCAAAGTGATCCCTCACTAACACTTCTGTCACCTGCCCTTCCTTATTTCCCAAGAGGAGGTCAAGTTTTGCCCCCTCTCTAGTCGGGCCATCCACATACTGAATGAGAAATTCCTCCTGAATACACTCAACAAATTTCTCTCCATCCAAGCCCCTAATGCTATGGCTGTCCCAGTCAATGTTGGGAAAGTTAAAGTCCCCTACTATTACCACCCTATTTTTCTTGCAGCTGTCTGTAATCTCCTTACATATTTGCTCCTCAATTTCCCGTTGACTATTTGGGGGTCTGTAGTACAATCCTATCAAAGTGATCTCTCCCTTCTTATTTTTCAGTTCTAATAACGGAGAGCATTCCGTATGCCTTCTTCACAACCTTATCTACCTGTACTGCCACCTTCAGGGACCTGTGCACATGCACTCCAAGGTCTCTCACTTCCTCTACCCCTCTCAATATATTCCCGTTTACTGCATATTCCCTTTTACTGTTTGCCCTCCCTAAGTGCATTACCTCACACTTCTCCGGGTTGAACTCCATTTGCCACTTTTCCGCCCACTCCACCAACCCATTGATATCTTCTTGAAGTCTACAGCTATCCTCTTCACTATCAACTACACGGCCAATTTTTGTGTTGTCTGTAAATTTGCCAATCATGCCCCCTACATTCCAGTCCAAATCATTAATATATACCACAAACAGCAAGGGACCCAACACTGAGCCCTGTGGCACACCACTGGAAACGGATTTCCATTTGCAAAGACATCCATCGACTTTTACCCTTTGTTTCCTGTTACTGAGCCAATTTTGGATCCAATTCACCACATTTCCCTGTATCCCATGGGCTTTTACCTTTCTGACCAGTTTGCCATGTGGGTCCTTGTCAAATGCCTTACTAAAATCCATGTAGACAACATCCACAGCACTACCCTCATCAATCCTCCTTGTCACTTCCTCAAAGAATTCAATCAGATTTGAAAGGCATGACCTTCCCTGAACAAATCCATGCTGACTATCCCTGAGTAAACCATGCCTTTCCAAGTGACAGTTTATCCTATCTCTCAGTATTGATTCTAATAGTTTGCCCACCACCGAGGTAAGACTGACCGGCCTATAATTGTTCGGCCTTTCCCTCGTACCCTTTTTAAACAATGGTACTACGTTTGCAGTCTTCCAGACCTCCGGTACCTCCCCTGTATCTAGTGAGGATTGGAAAATGATCCTCAGAGCATCCGCTATTTCCTCTTATGAGCTGATATTTTTTCATGCCCTCTCATTGCTCTCCTTATTTCCTTTTTTACATCATCCCTGTACTGTGAGGTTATGCACTTTGGCAGGAAAAATCGGAGAGCAAGTTATTATCTTAATGGCGAGAAACTGGAAAGTACTGCAGTACAAAGGGATCTGGGGGTCCTCGTGCAAGAAAATCAAAAAGTTAGTATGCAGGTGCAGCAGGTGATCAAGAAGGCCAACGGAATGTTGGCTTTTATTGCTCGGGGGATAGAATATAAAAACAGGGAGGTATTGCTGCAGTTATATAAGGTATTGGTGAGACCACACCTGGAATACTGCATCCAGTTTTGGTCTCCATACTCAAGAAAAGACATACTCTCGAGGCAGTACAAAGAAGGTTCACTCGGTTAATCCCGGGGATGAGGGGGCGGACACATGAGGAGAGGTTGAGTAGATTGGGACTCTACTCATTGGAGTTCAGAAGAATGAGAGGCGATCTTATTGAAACATATAAGATTGTGAAGGGGCTTGATCGGGTGGATGCGGTAAGGATGTTCCCAAGGATGGGTGAAACTAGAACTAGGGGGCATAATCTTAGAATAAGGGGCTGCTCTTTCAAAACTGAGATGAGGAGAAACTTCTTCACTCAGAGGGTAGTAGGTCTGTGGAATTTGCTGCCCCAGGAAGCTGTGGAAGCTACATCATTAAATAAATTTAAAACAGAAATCGCCAGTTTCCCAGAAGTAAAGGGAATTAGGGGTTACGGGGAGCGGGCAGGAAATTGGACATGAATTTAGATTTGAGGTTAGGATCAGATCAGCCATGATCTTATTGAATGGCAGAGCAGGCTCGAGGGGCCGATTGGCCTACTCCTGCTCCTATTTCTTATATTCTTATGTTCTTATGTTCTTTCTATACTCCTCTAGTCTTTCTGCAGTATTTAGTTTTCTGTGACAGTCATTATCTTTCTTTTTCTGCTTTATCTTGCCCCGTACATTTCTAGACAACCAGGGGGTTCTAAATTTGTCAGTGCCACCCTTTTTCTTTGAGGGGACGTGTCTGCATTGTACCCGTAGAATTTCACTTTTTAGTGCCTCCCACTGGCTTGACACTGATTTCTCCTCAAGTAGTTGTGTCCAGTCCACTTCTGCCAAATCACCTCTTAGTTCTGTAAAATTTGCCTTCCCCCAATTTAAAACGTTTACTCCTGATTTAACTCTGTCCTTTTCCATAATAATGCTAAAACTAACTGAATTGTGGTCACTATCCCCAATATGGTCACCCACTGTCACTTCATCCACTTGCCCATCTTCATTTCCCAGGACTAAATCTAGAATTGCATCCCCTCTTGTTGGGCTTGTCATGTACTGGCTAAAAAAGTTCTCCTGGACACCGATCAAGAATTTTGCGCCCTCTGTGCCCCTCACACTGTTTGAATCCCAGTTGATGTTCGGGTAGTTGAAGTCCCCTACTATTATTGCCCTCTTATTATTGCACTCAGAAATTTGCCTACATATTTGTTTTTCTATCTCCCTTTCGCTATTCGAGGGTCTATAGTTCACTCCTAGTAGTGTGACTGCCCCTTTTTTATTTCTTAGCTCAACCCATATGGCCTCGATTGATGATCCATTTAGCAGATCATCCCTTCTCACAACTGGAATTGATTCTTTAACCAATAATGCTACCCCCCACCTCCTTTTTTATCACCCACTCTATCCAGCCTGAAAACTCTGTATCCAGGGATATTGAGCTGCCAATTATCCCCCTCTTTAAGCCAGGTTTCCGTTATAGCAATGATCTCATGCTGCCATGTGTCTATCTGTGCCCTTAGCTCATCTGCTTTGTTTGTAATACTCCTTGCATTGAAGTATATACCCTTTAACCCCATCAAATTCCTGTGCTGAACACTATTTAACCTTTGCTTCTTTTGCCTTTCTGAGTCGCTAACTACGTCACTAACTGCTTTTCTATTTCCCGTTTCCTGGTCTGAATTTGTCCTATCTGTACCTGCCCTTTGGTTCCCATCCCCCTGCCATACTAGTTTAAACCCTCCCCAACAGAACGAGCAAATGCCCCCGCGAGGATATTGGTTTCCAATCAATGAAGTACTATTGAAGTGCAGTCACTGTTGTAATATAGGGAAAAACAGCAGCCAATTTGTGCACAACAAGATCCCACAAACAGCAATGAGATAAATGACCAGTTTGTCTGTTTTTCGGTGTTGGTTGAGGCATATATATTGGCTCGGACACTGGGGAGAACTCCTCTGCACTTCTTCAAAATAACTGCCATGGGATCTTTTACATCCATCTGAGAGGGCAGACAGGGCCTTGGTTTAACGTCTCATTTGAAAGACGGCATCTCCGACAGTGCGGCGCTCCCTCAGTACTGACCCTCCGACAGTGCAGCGCTCCCTCAGTACTGACCCTCCGACAGTGCAGCGCTCCCTCAGTACTGACCCTCCGACAGTGCAGCGCTCCCTCAGTACTGACCCTCCGACAGTGCAGCGCTCCCTCAGTACTGACCCTCCGACAGTGCAGCGCTCCCTCAGTACTGACCCTCCGACAGTGCAGCACTCCCTCAGTACTGACCCTCCGACAGTGCAGCGCTCCCTCAGTACTGACCCTCCGACAGTGCAGCGCTCCCTCAGTACTGACCCTCCGACAGTGCAGCACTCCCTCAGTACTGACCCTCCGACAGTGCAGCGCTCCCTCAGTACTGACCCTCCGACAGTGCAGCGCTCCCTCAGTACTGACCCTCCGACAGTGCAGCACTCCCTCAGTACTGACCCTCCGACAGTGCAGCACTCCCTCAGTACTGACCCTCCGACAGTGCGGCACTCCCTCAGTACTGACCCTCCGACAGTGCGGCACTCCCTCAGTACTGACCCTCCGACAGTGCGGCACTCCCTCAGTACTGACCCTCCGACAGTGCAGCGCTCCCTCAGTACTGACCCTCCGACAGTGCAGCGCTCCCTCAGTACTGACCCTCTGACAGTGCAGCGCTCCCTCAGTACTGACCCTCCGACAGTGCAGCGCTCCCTCAGTACTGACCCTCCGACAGTGCAGCACTCCCTCAGTACTGACCCTCCGACAGTGCGGCACTCCCTCAGTACTGACCCTCCGACAGTGCGGCACTCCCTCAGTACTGACCCTCCGACAGTGCAGCGCTCCCTCAGTACTGACCCTCCGACAGTGCAGCGCTCCCTCAGTACTGACCCTCCGACAGTGCAGCGCTCCCTCAGTACTGACCCTCCGACAGTGCAGCGCTCCCTCAGTACTGACCCTCCGACAGTGCAGCACTCCCTCAGTACTGACCCTCCGACAGTGCGGCACTCCCTCAGTACTGACCCTCCGACAGTGCGGCACTCCCTCAGTACTGACCCTCCGACAGTGCAGCGCTCCCTCAGTACTGACCCTCCGACAGTGCAGCGCTCCCTCAGTACTGACCCTCCGACAGTGCAGCGCTCCCTCAGTACTGACCCTCCGACAGTGCAGCGCTCCCTCAGTACTGACCCTCCGACAGTGCAGCGCTCTCTCAGTACTGACCCTCCGACAGTGCAGCACTCCCTCAGTACTGCACTGGAGTGTTAGTCTAGATTTTGTGCTGGAGTGCGGCTTGAACCCATGACCTTCTGACTCAGAAGGGAGAGTATGCTGCCCACTGAGCCACGGCTGACTCAAGTGTAGTCTAAATATTTGGGGAAGGGGATTCCACCAAGGGTAGGGAAAAAAAGGAGGAAACCCGTCAGTAAGGAGGTGAGGAACGTGTGGGAAAGAGGGTAAGAGCAAGAGTTAGAGGCACAAGAACATAATCTAGGCCTCACTTTGAGCTCTTTGTCCTGTTGAATAGACAATCAGGTATTTGCAGGTTTTGATCTTTTACCAGTCAGGTACTGAATGAAAAACACAGGGAGAGAGAAATATTCTATTGCTGACATTTATAAATAAGTAATTTCAAATCAGCCATCTTAAAAAAAAATGAAATTTGCTTTCTTCATCTCTTATCCTCTTTTCAATGAGAACAGGATTACACTGTGTTTTAAAAATCTGATTTCACTTTGTTAACCCTTAGTTTACAGGCAGGTCAGAATAAACTGCTTCCCTGGGCCAATCTGTTCATTATATTTTCAGTTCACACACTGCGACATTCAAAAAAACCCTGTAAATGACAATAATCTTAGTGCTCATTTCAAACATAAGATAGCCACTTAAAATCAAATCAGGAAAGACTGAACAGGCTGGAGCTCTTTTCTCTAGAAAGGAGAAGACTGAGGGGTGACCTGATAGAGGTCTTTAAGATAATGAAAGGGTTTGATAGGGTAGATGTAGAGAAGATGTTTCCACTTGTGGGGAGACCAGAACTAGGGTCATAAATATAAAATAGTCACTAATAAATCCAATCGGGAATTCTGGAGAAACTTCTTTACCCAGAGAGTGGTGAGAATGTGGAACTCGCTCCCACAAGGAGTGAGAGAAGCAGGGAGTGTTTAAGGAGATATTGTGAGGGAGAAGGAAATAGTGGGTTATGGGAGCAGGTTGGGAAGAGCTGATTTGGGTTGGAAGAGGCTCATGTGGAGTATAAACATGAGCAGAGAACAGCTGGGTCAAATGGGCAGTTTCTGTGCTGTAAATTCTATGAGTTAGATAAACAGTTGAAGAAGAAAATGGACGCAGGAAAAGAGCAGGAAGCTGGGATTAGATTGCATGGCACTGCCAATCTTCAAATTAGAGCCAGGCCGTTCAGGGGTGATGTCAGGAAGCACTTCTTCACACAAAGGGGAGTGGAAATCTGGAACTCTCTCCCCCAAAAAGCTGTTGAGGCCGGGGGTCAATTGGAGTTTTCAAAACTGAGATTGATGGATTTTTGAAATAAAAACAGAAAATGCTGGAGAAGCTCAGCAAGTGAGGCAGCGTCTGTGGAGAAAGAAACAGAGTTAACGTTGCAGGTCAAAGACCTTTCGTCAGAACTGGAAAATGGAAAAGAGTTGAAGTTTTTGAGCAAATAGAGAGCCGGGAAAAGGGGGGGAAACGAGGGGAGGGGAGAACAAAAGGGAAGGTCTGTGATAGGGTGGAGGGCAGGAGAGATTAAATGACAAAAAGGATGACGGTCCAAGGCAAGGAGGGTGGGAATGGGACAGGATAAGAAACAAAAGATTGGTCTAGAGGAGCTGTAAATGGCAACATCAGAACCATTACCAGCACCTGCAATTCAATAAATTAAAAAAAAATTTAAAAGTGGGAACGGTGGTTCTGATCTGAAGTTACTGAAATCAATGTTGAGTCTGGAAGGTTGTAAAGTGCCTAAACGAAAGATGAGGGGCTGTTCCTCAATCTTCTGTTGAGCTTCATTGGAACAGTGTTAGAGGCCGAGGACAGAGAGGTCAGAGCTTTTTTTATTTGTTCATGGGATGTGGGCGTCGCTGGCGAGGCCGGCATTTATTGCCCATTCCTAATTGCCCTTGAGAAGGTGGTGGTGAGCCGCCTTCTTGAACCACTGCAGTCCGTGTGGTGAAGGTTCTCACACAGTGCTGTTAGGAAGGGAGTTCCAGGATTTTGACCCAGTGACGATGAAGGAACGGTGATATATTTCCAAGTCGGGATGGTGTGTGACTTGGAGGGGAATGTGCAGGTGGTGTTGTTCCCATGTGCCTGCTGCCCTTGTCCTTCTAGGTGGTAGAGGTCGCGGGTTTGGGAGGTGCTGTCGAAGAAGCCTTGGCGAATTGCTGCAGTGCATCCTGTGGATGGTACACACTGCAGCCACTGTGCACCGGTGGTGAGGGGAGTGAATGTTTAGGGTGGTGGATGGGGTGCCAATCAAGCGGGCTGCTTTGTCCTGGATGGTGTTGAGCTTCTTGAGTGTTGTTGGAGCTGCACTATCCAGGCAAGTGGAGAGTATTCCATCACACTCCTGACTTGTACCTTGTAGATGGTGGAAAGGCTTTGGGGAGTCAGGAGGTGAGTCACTCGCCACAGAATACCCAGCCTCTGACCTGCTCTTGTAGCCACAGTATTTATGTGGCTGGTCCAGTTAAGTTTCTGGTCAATGGTGACCCCCAGGATGTTGATGGTGGGGGATTCGGCGATGGTAATGCCGTTGAATGTCAAGGGGAGGTGGTTAGACTCTCTCTTGTTGGGGATGGTCATTGCCTGGCACTTGTCTGGCACGAATGTTACTTGCCACTTATCAGCCCAAGACTGGATGTTGTCCAGGTCTTGCTGCATGCAGGCATGGACTGCTTCATTATTTGAGGGGTTGCGAATGGAACTGAACACTGTGCAACCATCAGCCAACATCCCCATTTCTGACCTTATGATGGAGGGAAGGTCATTGATGAAGCAGCTGAAGATGGTTGGGCCGAGGACACTGCCTTGAGGAACTCCTGCAGCAATGTCCTGGGGCTGAGATGATTGGCCTCCAACAACCACTACCATCTTCCTTTGTGCTAGGTATGACTCCAGCCACTGGAGAGTTTTCCCCCTGATTCCCATTGATGTCAATTTTACTAGGGCTCCTTGGTGCCACACTCGGTCAAATGCTGCCTTGATGTCAAGGGCAGTTACTCTCACCTCACCTCTGGAATTCAGCTCTTTTGTCCATGTTTGGACCAAGGCTGTAATGAGGTCTGGAGCCGAGTGGTCCTGGCGGAATCCAAACTGAGCATTTGTGAGCAGGTTATTGGTGAGTAAGTGCCGCTTGATAGCACTGTCGATGACACCTTCCATCTCTTTGCTGATGATTGAGAGTAGACTGATGGGGCGGTAATTGGCCGGATTGGATTTGACCTGCTTTTTGTGGACAGGACATACCTGGGCAATTTTCCACATTGTCGGGTAGATGCCAGTGTTGTAGCTGTATGGAACATTTTGGCTGGAGGCGCAGCTAGTTCTGGAGCACAAGTCTTCAGCACTACAGCCGGGATGTTGTCGGGGCCCATAGCCTTTGCTGTATCCAGTGCACTCAGCCATTTCTTGATATCACATGGAGTGAATCGAATTGGCTGAAGACTGGCTTCTGTGATGGTGGGGATATTGGGAGGAGGCTGAGATGGATCATCCACTCGGCACTTCTGGCTGAAGATGGTTGCAAACGCTCAGCCTTGTCTTTTGCACTCACGTGCTGGACTCTACCATCATTGAGGATGGGGATGTTTACAGAGCCTCCTCCTCCCGTTAGTTATTTAATTGTCCACCACCATTCACGACTGGATGTGGCAGGACTGCAGAGCTTTGATCTGATCCGTTGGTTGTGGAATCGCTTAGCTCTGTCTATAGCATGTTGCTTCCACTGTTTAGCATGCATGTAGTCCTGAGTTGTAGCTTCACCAGGTTGGCACCTCATTTTTAGGTACGCCTGGTGCTGCTCCTGGCATGCTCTTCTACACTCCTCCTTGAACCAGGGTTGATCCCCTGGCTTGTTGGTAATGGTAGAGTGAGGAATATGCCAGGCCATGAAGTTACTGATTGTGCTGGAATACAATTCTGCTGCTGATGGCCCACAGTGCCTCATGGATGCCCAGTTTTGAGCTGCTAGATCTGTTCTGAATCTATCCCATTTAGCATGGTGGTAGTGCCACACAACATGTTGGATGGTGTCCTCAGTGTGAAGATGGGACTTCGTCTCCACAAGGACTGTGCGGTGGTCACTCCTACCAATACTGTCATGGACAGATGCATCTGCGACAGGTAGATTGGTGAGGACGAGTGGGAGTGGGACGGGGAATTAAAATGGCAAACGACCCGCTGGTCAGGGCTACGCTTGCGGACTGAGCGGAGATGTTCAGCAAAACGATCATCCAATCTGCGTTTGGTCTCACCAGAGTAGAGGAGACCGCGTTGTGAGCAGTGAATACAGTATTGTAAAGTGAAAGAAGTACAAGTCAATCGCTGTTTCACCTGGAAGGAGTGTTTGGGGCCCTGGACAGTGGGAAGGGAGGAGGTGAAAGGGCAGGTGTTGCATCTCCTGCGCTAATACAAACATAAGAAATAGGAGCAGGAGTAGGCCATACGGCCCCTCGAGCCGGGTCCACCATTCATTCGGATCATGGCTGATCTTCGACCTCAACTCCACTTTCCCGTCCAATCCCCATATCCCTTGATTCCCCTGGACTCCAAACATCTATCAATCTCAGTCTTAAATATACTCAATGACTGAGCATCCACAGCCCTCTGGGGTAGAGAATTCCAAAGATTCACAAACCTCTGACTGAAGAAATTCCTCCTGATCTCAGTCTTAAATGGCCGACTCCATATCCTGGCCTATGCCCCCCAGTTCTAGACGGTCCAGCCAGGGGAAACAACCTCTTGCCCACTCAACTAACCTCTCTATATCTCTTTTTTGACTCTTTGTGCCCTCCTCACTGCTTACTTTCCCACGGGAAAGGTGCCGTGGGAGGAGAGCAGGTGTTGGGGGTGATGGAAGAGTGGACCAGGGTGTCGAGGAGGGAGAGGTCCTTTCGGAATGCTGAAAGGGGAGGGGAGGGGAAGATGTGTCTGATGGTGGGATCGCACTGGAGGGGGAGGAAATGGCGGAGGATGATACGTTGAATGTGGCGTCTGGTGGAAGGTGAGGACAAGGGGGACCCTATCGTGGTTCTGGGAGGGAGGGGAAGGGGCGAGGACAGAAGTACAGGAAATAGGATGGATACAGTCGAGGGCCGTCAACTACAGTGGAGGGGAATCGTCAGTTGAGGATTAAGGAAGATATAGCGGAAGCACAGAACAGACGCAATGGAGATGGGGAAACTGGGAGAAGGGAATAGAGTCCTTACAGGAAGCGGGGTGGGAGCAAGTGTAATCAAGGTAGCTGTGGGAGTCAGTGGGCTTATAATAGATATCGGTTCACAACCTATCCCCAGAAATGTAGATAGAGAAGTCGAGGAAGGGAAGGGAAGAGTTGGAGATGGATCATGTGAGGGCGAGGGAAGGGTGGAAATTGGAAGCAAAGTTGATGAAATTTTCCAGTTTGGGGCGAGAGAAGGAAATCATAGAATCATAGAATCATAGAAGTTACAACATGGAAACAGGCCCTTCGGCCCAACATGTCCATGTCGCCCAGTTTATACCACTAAGCTAGTCCCAATTTCCTGCACTTGGCCCATATCCCTCTATACCCATCTTACCCATGTAACTGTCCAAATGCTTTTTAAAAGACAAAATTGTACCCGCCTCTACTACTGCCTCTGGCAGCTCGTTCCAGACACTCACCACCCTTTGAGTGAAAAAATTGCCCCTCTGGACCCTTTTGTATCTCTCCCCTCTCACCTTAAATCTATGCCCCCTCGTTATAGACTCCCCTACCTTTGGGAAAAGATTTTGACTATCTACCTTATCTATGCCCCTCATTATTTTATAGACTTCTATAAGATCACCCCTTAACCTCCTACTCTCCAGGGAAAAAAGTCCCAGTCTGTCTAACCTCTCCCTGTAAGTCAAACCATCAAGTCCCAGTAGCATCCTAGTAAATCTTTTCTGCACTCTTTCCAGTTTAATAATATCCTTTCTATAATAGGGTGACCAGAACTGTACACAGTATTCCAAGTGTGGCCCAATTAATGTCTTGTACAACTTCAACAAGACATCCCAACTCCTGGATTCAATGTTCTGACCAATGAAACCAAGCATGCCGAATGCCTTCTTCACCACCCTATCCACCTGTGACTCCACTTTCAAGGAGCTATGAACCTGTACTCCTAGATCTCTTTGTTCTATAACTCTCCCCAACGCCCGACCATTAACGGAGTAGGTCCTGGCCCGATTCGATCTACCAAAATGCATCACCTCACATTTATCTAAATTAAACTCCATCTGCCATTCATCGGCCCACTGGCCCAATTTATCAAGATCCCGTTGCAATCCTAGATAACCTTCTTCACTGTCCACAATGCCACCAATCTTGGTGTCATCTGCAAACTTACTAACCATGCCTCCTAAATTCTCATCCAAATCATTAATATAAATAACAAATAACAGCGGACCCAGCACCGATCCCTGAGGCACACCGCTGGTCACAGGCCTCCAGTTTGAAAAACAACCCTCTACAACCACCCTCTGTCTTCTGTCGTCAAGCCAATTTTGTATCCAATTGGCTACCTCACCTTGGATCCCATGAGATTTAACCTTATGTAACAACCTACCATGCGGTACCTTGTCAAAGGCTTTGCTGAAGTCCATGTAGACCACGTCTACTGCACAGCCCTCATCTATCTTCTTGGTTACCCCTTCAAAAAACTCAATCAAATTCGTGAGACATGATTTTCCTCTCACAAAACCATGCTGACTGTTCCTAATTAGTCCCTGCCTCTCCAAATGCCTGTAGATCCTGTCCCTCAGAATACCCTCTAACAACTTACCCACTACAGATGTCAGGCTCACCGGTCTGTAGTTCCCAGGCTTTTCCCTGCCGCCCTTCTTAAACAAAGGCACAACATTTGCAACCCTCCAATCTTCAGGCACCTCCCCTGTAGCGGTGGATGATTCAAATATCTCTGCTAGGGGACCCGCAATTTCCTCCCTAACCTCCCATAACGTCCTGGGATACATTTCATCAGGTCCCGGAGATTTATCTACCTTGATGCGCGTTAAGACTTCCAGCACCTCCCTCTCTGTAATATGTACACTCCTCAAGACATCACTATTTATTTCCCCAAGTTCCCTAACATCCATGCCTTTCTCAACCGTAAATACCGATGTGAAATATTCATTCAGGATCTCACCCATCTCTTGTGGTTCCGCACATAGATGACCTTGTTGATCGTTAAGAGGCCCTACTCTCTCCCTCGTTACTCTTTTGCCCTTTATGTATTTGTAGAAGCTCTTTGGATTCTCCTTTGCCTTATCTGCCAAAGCAATCTCATGTCCCCTTTTTGCCCTCCTGATTTCTCTCTTAACTCTACTCCGGCAATCTCTATACTCTTCAAGGGATCCACTTGATCCCAGCTGCCTATGCATGTCATATGCCTCCTTCTTCTTTTTGACGAGGGCCTGAATCTCCCAAGTCATCCAAGGTTCCCTACTTCTACCAGCCTTGCCCTTCACTTTATAAGGAATGTGCTTACCCTGAACCCTGGTTAACACACTTTTGAAAGCCTCCCACTTACCAGACGTCCCTTTGCCTGCCAACAGACTCTCCCAATCAACTTCTGAAAGTTCCTGTCTAATACCATCAAAATTGACCTTTCCCCAATTTAGAATTTTAACTTTTGGGCCAGACCTATCCTTCTCCATAGCTATCTTAAAACTAATGGAATTATGATCACTGGTCCCAAAGTGATCCCTCACTAACACTTCTGTCACCTGCCCTTCCTTATTTCCCAAGAGGAGGTCAAGTTTTGCTCCCTCTCTAGTCGGGCCATCCACATACTGAATGAGAAATTCCTCCTGAATACACTCAACAAATTTCTCTCCATCCAAGCCCCTAATGCTATGGCTGTCCCAGTCAATGTTGGGAAAGTTAAAGTCCCCTACTATCACCACCCTATTTTTCTTGCAGCTGTCTGTAATCTGACATATTTGCTCCTCAATTTCCCGTTGACTATTTGGGGGTCTGTAGTACAATCCTATCAAAGTGATCTCTCCCTTTTTATTCTTCAGTTCTACCCATATGGACTCAGTGGGCGAACCCTCGGATATATCCCCTCTCACTACTGCCGTGATGTTCTCCCTAATCAAGAACGCAACTCCCCCTCCTCTCTTACCTCCTGCTCTATCTTTCCTATAGCATCTGTACCCTGGAACATTGAGCTGCCAGTCCTGCCCCTCCCTTAGCCATGTTTCAGTAATAGCTATAACATCCCAGTCCCATGTACCCATCCATGCCCTGAGTTCATCTGCCTTGCCCATCAGACTTCTTGCATTGAAATAAATGCAGTTTAATCTAGACTTCCCTTGGTCTTTGCCCTGCTTTCTCAGACCATCTGTCCGGTCATGTTCTGTACACTCTCCCTTACTGCCTTTTGTTTCTGTCACCACTTTATTTCCCACTGACTTCCTGCATCGGTTCCCATCCCCCTGCCACATTAGTTTAAACCCTCCCCAACAGCACCAGCAAACACTCCCCCGAGGACATTGGTTCCAGTCCTGCCCAGATGCAGACCGTCCAATTTGTACTGGTCCCACCTCCCCCAGAACCGGTTCCAATGGCCCAGGAATTTGAATCCCTCCCTCTTGCACCATCTCTCAAGCCACGTATTCATCCTAGCTATCCTGTCATTCCTACTCTGACTAGCCCGTGGCACTGGTAGCAATCCTGAGATTACTACCTTTGAGGTCCTACTCTTTAGTTTAACTCCTAACTCCCTAAATTCAGCTTGTAGGACCTCATCCTGTTTTTTACCTATATCGTTGGTGCCTATATGCACCACGACAACTGGCTGTTCACCCTCCCCCTCCAGAATGTTCTGCAGCCGCTCCGAGACATCCCTGACCCTTGCACCAGGGAGGCAACATACCATCCTGGAGTCTCGGTTGCGTCCGCAGAAACGCCTGTCTATTCCCCTTACAATCGAGTCCCCTATCACTATAGCTCTGCCACTCTTTTTCCTGCCCTACTGTGCAGCAGAGCCAGCCACGGTGCCATGAACCTGGCCACTGCCACCTTCCCCTGGTGAGCCATCTCCCCCAACAGTATCCAAAACAGTATACCTGTTTTGGAGGGAGATGACCGCAGGGGACCCCTGCACTGCCTTCCTACTCTTCCTCTGTCTGTTGGTCACCCATTCACTATCTCCCTCAGTAACTTTTATCTGCGGTGTGACCAACTCACTGAACGTGCTATCCACGACTTTCTCAGCATCGCGGATGCTCCAAAGTGAATCCATCCGCAGCTCCAGAGCCGTCAAGCGGTCAAACAATAGCTGCAGCTGGACACACTTCCCGCAGTTGAAGGAATCAGGGATACAGGAAGGAGCCCTGAATTCCCACATCCCACAAGAGGAACATGACACGGGTCTGGGATCTCCTGCCATGACTTAACCCTTAAATTAGCTTAACAACAACTACAATGTCAAGAGAAAAGAAAAGGGAAAGAAAAACTACTTACCACTCCCTTTAAGGAGTTTACTCCTTTAAATTGTTCTTAATTTAGAGAATGTTAACTACACTAGGGACCTTGATTCACTAAAAAATAAATGCTACTTCCTATAAGACCTGCAGACCTTCCCTTTCTTTTTACTTCAGTTACTGTAGATAAGTAGAAATACTCACCTGAACCTACTCCCCAATCAGGTGCCTCCCCTGTGTCGCGTCCCGATCTGATTCCTGACGTCACTTCGAACTCGGTCGCAGCTCCGCTCGGCTCGGCTCCTCTCAGCTGTTCTCAGCTCCCTCTGAAATCCCGCCTTTTATCGGATGCTCCCTCCGCTCGGCTCGGCTCGGCTCCTCTCAGCTGATGGCACCGATAGAGGTGACGGGGGGGGACCTGAGTAGGACTAGAACGAGGAATGTTCCATGTCTCCCACAAAAAGGCAGACAGAGCTGGGACCCATTCGGCAGGCGAGTGTTCGCCTTTGAGGGAAAAACGCAGATGATGTAACGTCTCCCCAGTTTATTATCCTGTCAGGTTGGTAAAACTGTCATTAAGTAGATTGGAAGTGCTTGAACAGGGTTCCCATAGCGACACCTTTTATTTGGAGGAAGTGAGTGGAGTCAAAGGAGAAGTTGTTCAACGTAAGAACAAGTTCAGCCAGGCGGAGGAGGGTGATGGTGGATGAGGATCGGTTGGGCCTCTGTTCAAGGAAGAAGCGGAAGGCCCGGGGGCTGCCCTGGTGGGGAATGGAGGTGTCGAGGAACTGGACGTCCATGACGTAAAGGAGACGGTTATGGCCAGGGAACTGGAAACTGTTAAAGTGGTGGAGGGCATCAGAGGTGTCGCAAGATGTAGATCGAAAGAGACTGGACAAGGGAAGAAAAAATAGAGTCAAATTCAAGATAGGAGGAACTAAGTTCCGTGGGGCAAGAACAGGCTGAAACGATGGGTCTCCCGGGGCCGTCCTGTTTGTGGATCTTGGGAAGGAGGTAGAAGCGGGATGTGCGGGGTTGGGGGACAATGAGGGTGGAGGCCGTGGGGGGGAAGATCTCCAGAGGAGATGGGGTCAGTGACGGTCTGGGAAACTATGGCTTGATGTCCGGTGGTGGGGTCATGGTCCAGGGGGAGGTAGGAGGAGGTGTCAGAAAAGTTGTCGTTCAGCCTCCGCCCAACAGCACCGCCCTCGTCAGCAGGTTTGACCTGAGAGAACGGAGTGCTGCAACTTCAGAAGGAGGGAGGTTAGTGAGTGAGGGGAGTAGAGAAATTGAGACGGCCGATGACACAACGACAGTTCGCAATGAAAAGATCAAGAGAGGGTAAGAGGCCAGAGGGAGGGGTCCAGGTGCAATGATTTCTGAGAATAGGCTGTCAACCAATATCTATATTAAGCCCACCATCTCCCACAACAACCTTGATTACACTTCCTACCACCCCACTTCCTGTAAGGACTCTATTCCCTTCTCCCAGTTTCTCTGTCTCCGTTGCATCTGTTCTGACGATGCCACCCTCCACACCAGTGCTTCCGATATATCTGCTCGCCGATGCTCAGTTTGGGTTCCGCCAGGACCACTCGGCTCCAGACCTCATTACAGCCTTGGTCCAAACATGGACAAAAGAGCTGAATTCCAGAGGTGAGGTGAGAGTGACTGCCCTTGACATCAAGGCAGCATTTGAAACCAAGGAGCCTGAGTAAAATTGAAGTCAATGGGAATCAGGGGAAAACTCTCCAGTGGCTGGAGTCATACCTAGAACAAAGGAAGATGGTAGTGGTTGTTGGAGGCCAATCATCACAGCCCCAGGACATTGCTGCAGGAGTTCCTCAGGGCAGTGTCCTAGGCCCAACCATCTTCAGCTGCTTCATCAATGACCTTCCCTCCATCATAAGGTCAGAAATGGGGATGTTCGCTGATGATTGCACAGTGTTCAGTTCCATTCGCAACCCCTCAGATAATGAAGCAGTCCGAGCCCGCATGCAGCAAGACCTGGACAACATCCAGTCTTGGGCTGATAAGTGGCAAGTAATATTCGCGCCAGACAAGTGCCAGGCAATGACCATCTCCAACAAGAGAGAGTCTAACCACCTCCCCCTAACATTCAAAGGCATTACCATCGCCGAATCCCCCACCATCAACATCCTGGGGGTCACCATTAACCAGAAACTTAACTGGACCAGCCATATAAATACTGTGGCTACAAGAGCAGATCAGAGGCTGGGTATTCTGCGGCGAGTGACTCACCTCCTGACTCCCCAAAGCCTTTCCACCATCTACAAGGCACAAGTCAGGAGTGTGATGGAATACTCTCCACTTGCCTGGATGAGTGCAGCTCCGACAACACTCAAGAAGCTCGTCACCATCCAGGATAAAGCAGCCCGCTTGATTGGCACCCCATCCACCACCCTAAACATTCACTCCCTTCACCACAGGATGCACTGCAGCAACTCGCCAAGGCTTCTTCGACAGCACCTCCCAAACTCGCAACCTCTACCACCTAGAAGGACAAGAGCAGCAGGTACAGGGGAACAACACCACCTGCACGTTCCCCTCCAAGTCACACACCATCCCGACTTGGAAATATATCGCCGTTCCTTCATCGTCAATGGGTCAAAATCCTGGAACCTCCTTCTTACCAGCACTGTGGGAGAACCTTCACCACACGGACTGCAACGGTTCAAGAAGGCGGCTCACCACCACCTTCTCAAGGGCAATTAGGGATGGGCAATAAATGCCGGCCTCACCAGCGACGCCCACATCCCATGAACGAATAAAAAAAAAATCTTCCTTTTTCCTCAACCGAGGATTCCCCTCCACTGTAGTTGACGGCCCTCGACCGTGTCCATCCTATTTCCCATACTTCTGTCCTCACCCCTTCCCCTCCCTCCCAGAACCATGATAGGGTCCCCCTTGTCCTCACCTTCCACCCCACCAGCCTCCATATTGAACGTATCATCCTCCGCCATTTCCTCCACCTCCAGCGTGATCCCACCATCAGACACATCTTTCCCTCCCCTCCCCTTTCAGCATTCCGGAGGGACCGCTCCCTCCGCGGTACCCTGGTCCATTCTTCCATCACCCCCAACACCCGCTGTCCTTCCCACAGCATCTTCTAATGCGAGCGCAGGAGATGCAACACCTGCCCTTTCACCTCCTCCCTTCCCACTGTCCAGGGCCCCAAACACTCCTTCCAGGTGAAACAGCGATTGACTTGCACTTCTTTCACTTTAGTAAACCGTGTTTGCTGCTCATAATGTGGTCTCCTCTACACTGGGGAGACCAGACTGGGTGATCGCTTTGCTGAACACCTCTGCTCAGTCTGCAAGCGTGACACTAACCTGCCGGTCACTTGCCATTTTAATTCCCCATCCCACTCCCACTCTGACCTCTCTGTCCTCGGCCGCTTACACTGTTCCAATGAAGCTCAACAGAAGATCGAGGAACAGCCCCTCATCTTTCGTTTAGGCACTTTACAACCTTCCAGACTCAACATTGATTTCAGTAACTTCCGATCAGAACCACTCCTTCCATTTTTTCAGACAGCGGGTGCTGGTAATGGTTCTGATGTTGCCATTTACAGCTCCTCTGGACCCATCTTTTGTTTCTTTACTTGTCCCATTCCCACCCTCCGTGCCTTCCACCACCATCCCTTTTGTCATTCAATCACTCCTGCCCTCCACCCTATCGTAGACCTTCCCATTTGTTCTTTCCTCTTCCTCCCCCTCTTTTCCCTGTCTCTGTACTTGCTCAAAAACTTTAACTCTTTTAACATCTTCCAGTTCTGACGAAAGGTCTTCGACCTGAAACATTAACTCTGATTCTTTCTCCACAGACACTGCCTGACTTGCTGAGTGTTTCCAGCATTTTCTGTTTTGATTTCAGATTTCCAGCATCCGCAGTATTTTGCTTTTAATTGATCGATTTTTGTTGGGTTTGGGTATTAAGGGGTATGGAACCACAGTGGATAGATGGAGTTAACTTAGAGATCAGCAATGATCTAATTGTATGGTGGAACAGGCTCGGGGGGCTGAATGGCCTCCTCGTGTTCCACACTTTCCATCAGGAGAACGGCTCATTGTTCCATTCCGTATTTCAAGGACACTTTCGCTAATTGTACAAAGAAAGGCCTCACAATCACGGTTAGTTTGTGGGACTGGTAAAATGTTCAGTTGTTAGTGTTAATCACCAGGCTGTAAAACATCCCTGTTCAAGCACTTCCAATCTACTTAATGACAGTTTTACCAACCTGACAGGATAATAAACTGGGGAGACGTTACATCATCTGCTTTTTTCCCTCAAAGGCGAACACTCACCTGCCTAATGGTCTTCATTAATTTCCCCACATTCCTCAAAATATTCAATCAAGCTACAGAGACTGAACTTCCCGTCACGCAACGGCCATTTTAGGGGAAATGTCCAAGTTCAGCTCGTCATCGGAAACAATGCTCCGCTGAAATCCTCCACGAACGCTGCCCACTACTGGCTCAGTGGGTAAAGGTGCCACCCAGTGTCATCCTGTACCACACAGGTCAGGAAGGGTTTGACCCCGAGGTCAGAGCGACTGAGATTAACAAAAGTTTTAGTGATCTTGCCTCTGAGTCAGAAAGTCGTGGAGACTTGAGCACAAAATTGAGGTTGACCCTCCCAGTGCAGTAATGAGGGAGTGCTGCACTGTCAGAGGTGCCGTCTTTTGGGTGAGACGTTAAACTAAGGCGTCGACTGCCCTTTCAGGTGGACGTAGAAGATCTCGTGCACTATTTTGAAGAAGAGCAGGGGAATTCTCCCCAGTGTCTTGGCCAATATTTAACCCTCAATCAACATCACTAAAAACAGATTATTTGGCCATTATCACATTGCTGTTTGTGGGATCTTGCTGTGCGCAAATTGGCTGCTGTGTTTCCTGCATTACAACAGTGACTACACTTCAAAAATACTTCATTGGCTGTGAAGCACTTTGGGACGTCCTGAGGTTGTGAAAGGCGCTGTAGAAATGGGAGTTCTTTCTTTCTAACTAATGACTTTGGGGCCTCTTGGGGCTTCAGGTGATCACTGTGGAGGGGTCAGAGAGGAATTTTTACAGGTGCTCCTGAATTGGCTCTAGTCTCACAGAGGGAGGAACAAAAGGTACATGGGGATCACTCCAGGACATACGGATCCTTTGGCTGTTTTTCATCCCAGGCGCATAACGTCACGTAACATTGACAGAAGCCAACAGAGAGATCCACACAAGCCATAATATATACAGAATATGCTAGACTCTCTCCTAAGTGTCAGCTTGGCTCCGTTGGCAGGCCTCCTGCCTTTGAGTCAGAAGGTTGTGGGTTCAAGCCCCTTTGCATTGACTTGAACACATAATCCAGGCTCACACTTCAGTGCAGTACTGAGGGAGTGCTGCACTGTCAGACGTGTCATCTTTTAGTCTGCCAACACACAGCACTTCTGGAAGAAGAGCAGAAATACCTCCCGGTGTCCTGGCCAATGTTCATCCCTCAGCCAAAACCACAAAAACAGATTAACTGGTTATTGCTGTTTGTGGGATCTTGCTGCGCATAAACTGGCTGCCATGTTTGCCTACATTGCAACAGTGACTGCACTCAAAAAGCTGTGATGTGCTTTGGGACTTCCTGAAGACCTGAAAGGTGCTATATAAATGCAAGTCCATTCTTAAGATTCAGAAACAGAGCCTTGTGCTCTGGTGCACTGCTGAACACAGAAAAAAAACACAGAAAATAGGAGCAGGAGTAGGCCATTCGGCCGTTCGAGCCTGCTCCGCCATTCAATATGATTATGGCTGATCCTCTATCTCAATACCATATTCCCGCTCTCTCCCCATACCCCTTGATGCCTTTTGTGTCTCGAAATCTATCTAGCTCCTTCTTAAATATATTCAGTGACTTGGCCTCCACAGCCTCCTGTGGTAGAGAATTCCACAGGTTCACCGCCCTCTGAGTGAAGAAATTTCTCCTCATCTCAGTCCTAAATGTCCTACCCAGTATCCTGAGACTGTGACCCCTCGTTCTGGACCCCCCAACCAGGGGAAACATCCTTCCTACATCCAGTCTGTCTAGCCCTGTCAGAATTTTATATGTTTCAATGAGATCCCCTCTCATTCTTCTAAACTCGAGTGAATACAGTCCGAATCGACCCAATCTCTCCTCATACGACAGTCCCACCATCCCAGGAATCAGTCTGGTGAACCTTCGCTGCACTCCCTCTATGGCAAGTATATCCTTTCTTAGGTAAGGAGAGCAAAACTGCACACAATACTCCAGGTGTGGTCTCACCAAGGCCCTGTATAACTGCAGTAAGACATCCTTGCTCCTGTACTCAAATCCTCTTGCAATGAAGGCCAACATACCATTTGCCTTCCTAACTGCTTGCTGCACCTGCATGTTTGCTTTCAGTGACTCATGTACAAGGACACCCAGGTCCCTTTGTACATCAACATTTCCCAATCTATCACCATTTAAATAATGCTCTGCCTTTCTGTTTTTCCTTCCGAAGTGGATAACTTCACATTTATCCACATTATACTGCATCTGCCATGTATTTGCCCACTCACTCAACTTGTCTAAATCGCCTTGAAGCCTCTTTGCATCTTCCTCACAACTCACGATCTCACCTAGTTTTGTGTCATCAGCAAACTTGGAAATATTATCCAATCATTGATATATATTGTGAATAGCTGGGGCCCAAGCACTGATCCCTGCGGTACCCCACTAGTCACTGCCTGACACCCCGAAAAAGACCCATTTATTCCAACTCTCTGTTTCCTGTCTGTTAACCAATTTTCAATCCATGCCAGTATATTACCGCCAATCCCATGTGCTTTAATTTTGCACACTAACCTCTTATGTGGGACTTTATCAAAGGCCTTCTGAAATCCAAATAAATGGTTTGTCAAACACGATTTCCCTTTCATAAATCCATGTTGACTTTGTCTAATCCTGTTGATATTTTCTAAGTGCCCTGTTTTCACATCCTTTATAATAGACTCTAGCATTTTCCCTACTACTGATGTCAGGCTAACTGGTCTGTAGTTCCCTGTTTTTTCTCTCCCTCCTTTTTTAAATAGTGGGGTTACATTTGCCACCCTCCAATCTGCACGAACTGTTCCATAATCTATAGAATTTTGGAAGATGACAACTAATGCATCCACTATTTCCATGGCTACCTCTTTTAATACTCTGGGATGCAGATTATCAGGTCCTGGGGATTTATCGTCCTTCAGTCCCATTAATTTCTCCAGCACTATTTTTTTACTAATACTAATTTCCTTTAATTCCTCCTTCTCACTCGTCCCTTGGTTCCCTAGCATTTCTGGGAAGTTATTTGTGTCCTCTTCCATGAAGACAGAACCTAAGTATTTGTTTAATTGCTCTGCCTGTTCCCCATTATAAATTCTCTTGTTTCTGACTGTAAGGGACCTACATTTGTCTTCACTAATCTTTTTCTTTTTACATACTTGTAGAAGCTTTTACAGTCTGCTTTTATGTTCCTTGCAATTTTACTCTCACACTCTATTTTCCCCATTGGGAAGTCTCCCAGATTAATCATCCGATTGGAAATGTAAGGAATATTTGTCTTCCTTTCCTGCCAGCACTTACCGATTTCAGCATCTTGCCAGAAACAGTTTCCAAATGTTTCCTTATTTTGTAATCCATTAAATTGTGGCAGGGAGAAAATAAGGATTTGAAGGTTTTCATTCAAATAACGTGAATTCTGATATTATTGTGACACAGACACAGTGCGATTCGACAGCAGTCGTCCCCTTTAACAGGGGTTCAATAAAGGCAGCTCCCCTTTTGCTGAGGGTTTAGTGTTGGCTGTGGTTTAGTGGTAGCACTCTCGCCTCTGAGTTAGAAGGTCATGGGTTCAGGTACCAACTCCACAGACGTGAGCACAAAATCCAGGCTGACACACCCACTGCCATACTGAGGGAGTGCCGCACTGTCGGAGGTGCTGTCTTTTGGATGAGATGTTAAACCAAGGACTTGTCTGGCCCCTCAGGTGGATGTAGAAGTTCCCATGGTACTGTTTCGAAGAAGAGCAGGGGAGTTCTCCCTAGTGTCCTGGGCCAATATTTATCCCTCAATCAAAGTTACTGAACAAACAGATTATCTGGTCATTATCACATTGCTGTTTGTGGGATCTTGCTGTGCGCAAATTGGCTGCTGCGTTTCACTACATTACCTGAGTGACTACACTTCAAAATAGTACTTCATTGGTTGTCAAGTGCTTTGGGAGGTCCTGAAAATACAAGCCTTTCTTTCTTAACCTCAGTGACTGTATCTTAGTTGGCCCAATTTGTAGAAGGCCAGCACCTGAGAAAATAGCTTAGGTTAACACCCCAGGGCAGTACCGAGGGAGTTCTGCACTGTCGGAGGTGCATCTTTTGGATGACAAATCATTTGGAGTCTCACCTGCCCACAACGGGAAGATGGCAGGATTGGTATTGTGGGAGGATGAGATCAAACCTGGTTAGGAAATTGGCTGAGCGGCAGGAGACAGAGAGTGGGGATAATGGGCAGGTACTCAAATTAACAGGATGTGACTAATGGTGTCCCACAGGGATCTGTGTTGAGGCCTCAATTATGCACTGTATTTATTCATGACTTAGATGACGGGATAGAGAGCCACATATCCAAATTTGACGACGACGCAAAAGTAGGCAGCACTGTAAGCAGTGTCGATGGAAGCATAAAATTACAGAGTGATATCAATAGATTAAGTGAATGGGTAAAACTGTGACAAATGGATTTCAACGTCGGCCTTTTTAGGATCTCACACTTGCCTACCTCCACTTTGGACCTAGAAAGGAATTGATCAGAGCACTTTCTAAATGGTGAAAAGCTCGAAACAGTGGAGGTCCAAAGAGAGTTAGGAGTCCCTGTACACAGATCATTAAATATCATGGACAGGTACAGAAAATAATCAAAAAGGCTAATGGAATGCTGGCCTTTATATTTAGAGGACTAGAGTACAAGGGGGCAGAAGTTATGCTGCAGCTATACAAAACCCTGGTTAGACCGCACCTGGAGTACTGTGAGCAGTTCTGGACACCGCACCTTCGGAAGGACATATTGGCCTTGGAGGGAGTGCAGCGTAGGTTTACTAGAATGATACCCGGACTTCAAGGATTAAATTACGAGGAGAGATTACACAAACTAGGGTTGTATTCCCTGGAATTTAGAAGATTAAGGGGTGACTTGATCGAAATTTTCAAGATATTAAGGGGAACTCATAGGGTAGATAGAGAGAAACTATTTCCACTGGTTGGGGAGTCTAGGACTAGGGGCATAGCCTAAAAATTAGAGCCAGAACTTTCAGGAGTGAAGTTAGGAAACATTTCTACACACAAAGGGTGGTAGAAGTTTGGAACTCTCTTCCGCAAACGGCAGTTGATACTAGCTCAATTGTTAATTTTAAATCTGAGATTGATAGACTTTGTTAACCAAAGGTATTAAGGGATATGGGGCTAAGGTGGGTCTATGGAGTTAGCATCATAGAATGGTTACAGCACGGAAGGGGCCATTCAGCCCATCGAGTCCGCGCCGGCTCTATGCAAGAGCAATCCAGCTAGTCCCACTCCCCCGTCGCATTCCCGTAGCCCTGCAAATTTTTTTCCCCCCCAAAGTGCTCACCCAGTTCCCTTTTGAAGGCCATGATTGAATCTGCCTCCACCACCCCCTCGGGCAGTGCATTCCAGATCCTAACCATTCGTTGTGCAAAAAAGTTTCTCCTCATGTCCTTGATTTCTTTGCCAATCACCTTAAATTATGTTGTCTGGTCCTCGACCCCTCCGCCAATGGGAACAGTTTCTCTCTATCTACTCTGTCTGGACCCTTCATGATTTTGAATACCTCGATCAAATCTCCTCGCAACCTTCTCTGTTCCAAGGAGAACAACCCCAGCTTCTCCAGTCTATCCACGTAACTAAAGTCCCTCATCCCTGGAATCATTCTGGTAAATCTCTTCTGCACCCTCTCTACGGCCTTACACATCCTTCCTAACGTGCGGTTCCCAGAACTGGACACAATACTCCAACTGTGCCAAACGGGTGTTTTATGAAGGTTCATCATGACTTCCATACTTTTGTACTGTTCAGGCGCTAAATTGGGTCGTGTAGCACCCGTTGTTTCAGCGCTACACGGCCTCTCCGACATCCAAGATGGCGTCTTGGATGCACACACATGTTTCCTGCGTGACGTGCGCCAGACGCCATCTTGGTATAGGAGTTCGCGCTAACCCCGAACGCTGGAAGCATGTAAAGTAGGGAGAAAATGGCTGCAATCAGTGAGCAATGATGATTTAAATTGATAGACACTATTTTGGACCTTAACGCTCAACTCAATGCACAGTCTTATCCCCGACCATCTAAACGTTTCTTACAGTGCCTGAGGGACCCCCCACCGGCGCTATTTAAAGGGCCATGCAGGTATTGCAGGGTAGTTGCTGGATTATTGCTTCTGGCTGCTGGAGGAGTAGGAAGTGTTTTTTGAAGCTCCCTATTCTTATTGAGAATTCCTACACTACTTTTGCGAGTGGTTTGGCAGGTATTGCCTGACTGGTCGGGAAACTACAACCCTGGTGGAACAACATTCCTGGCGACCATGGGCGGTCTGCTCGGGCTCCTGCTGGGCATTGAGCATGACTGGGAGCGTGGAGAGAGGCCACGGCCAGCAGGTCAAGCTGCGAGGAGACAGAGGACGAGGAGACGCAGGGCACTGAGCAGGAGGCCCTACCCAATGAGGGCCTTCAGGGATCAATTCTCTTACCTCAACATGACTGAGGAGGATTGCATCCAACGCCTGAGGTTCACCAAGGAAGCCGTCACCGAGATCTGTCAACTGGTGCGGCCACAACTGCAGCCTCAGAGCAGGGCGAGGACAGCATTGCCAGTGGCTGGGAAGGTCACCGTGGTGCTGAATTTCTACGGCTCAGGAGCATTTCAGGCCTCTGCTGGCAACATGTGCAACATCTCACAGTATGCAGTGCACTGCTGCATAAGGGAGGTCACAGACACACTGTACCACATGAGGAACAGGTTCATCACCTTCCCTCTCCACAGAGACAATCAGAACGAGCGAGCACGGGGGTTCGCCCACATTGCTGGCTTCCCCATGGTGCAGGGTGCCACTGACTGCACACATATTGCTCTGCGTGCCCCACACATCAACTTGGCCGTCTTCGTCAACCAAAAGAGTTTCCACTTCCTCAATGTGCAGATGGTGTGCGACCACCAGCGGGCATCATGGAGGTCGATGCCCGCTACCCTGGGAGCAGTCACGACACCTCCGTCATGTGGCAGTCCAATGTGCCAGCTATCCTTCACCCGAGGTTGTGCAGCACGCAGCCGAACACCAGGAATCTGCCCACTCGCTCAGGGGAGTGCTGCAGGGCTCCTCCAGCTTCCAAGGCAGCAGTCAGACCTCGGATGGCAGATGTTTGTGCTGCAATGGAAGCTGTGACATCAGTCATCAGACACTGCATCATGGTGGGTTCCACAGGGGCGCTGATGGAGGTGACCACCCGTTCCATGTTGGAAGGGATGGTCTCCAAGCTCTGCGCAAAGCCCTGCGCCAAGTTGGAGCTGGACTCCTCCATGCCCCTTCTCATTATTCTCAGGCTTTCTGGGAGGCTTTCCAGTGCCCGAAGCATTTGTTGGTGTACGCCCATCAGCCGTCTTCTGTAGCCTGACCCATCAAAGTCCTCATCTGACTCCTCTGTAGCAGAACTGGTGAGCGACCTCACCCTCCGGCGAGCTGGCCCCTGTGGTATCCGTTCCCTCCGCCCCGGCTCCTGTGCACTTGTGCTCGGTGTCTCCCCACATGCAGATCCCTCCTCTAACCTAAACCTCTAAAGGACGCGCGGTGGGTGATCGCCAGGCAGAGTAAAAGGACTAGGCAGGTAGAGCAGGAGTCCCCTGGGGCCATCTCCCTCTCAAACAGATATTCTGCTTTAGATACTGTTGGGGGAGATGACTTATCAGGGGAATGCAGCAAGAGCCAGGTTCGGGGCACCACGGGTGGCTCTGCTGCACAGGAGGGGAGGAAGAAGAGTGGCAGGGCTATAGTGATCGGGGATTCAATTGTAAGGGGAACAGATAGGTGTTTCTGCGGCCGCAAACGTGACTCCAGGATGGTATGTTGCCTCCCTGGTGCTAGGATCAAGGATGTTGTGGAGCGGCTGCAGGGCATTCTGGAGGGGGAGGGTGAACAGCCAGTAGTCGTGGTCCATATTGGTACCAGCGATATAGGTAAAAAAAGGGATGGGGTCCTGCAAGGTGAATTTAAGGAGTTAGGAGATAAATTAAAAAGCAGGACTTCAAAGGTCGTGATCTCAGGATTACTACCGGTGCCACGTGCTAGTGAGTATAGGAACAGGAGAATAGACTGGATGAATGCGTGGCTGCAGGGATGGTGTAGGAGGGAGGGATTGAGATTCCTGGGACATTGGGACCGGTTCTGGGGAAGGTGGGACCTGTACAAGCGGGACGGGTTACACCCGAGCAGGACCGGGACCGATGTCCTCGTGGGGGTGTTTGCTAGTGCTGTTGGGGAAGGTTTAAACTAGAGTGGCAGGGGGATGGGAACCTGAGTGGGGAGTCAGAAGGGAATAAAGTTGAGAGCAGCAAGAGAGGGGAAGACCCAGGGAAATCTACAATACAAATAGTACAAACAGTTGTTCAAGATCAAGTGAAAGGGAAAAGCATAGAGCAGCGGAAAGAAAGTGTACTTTAGGCACGACAGATAAAATGAAAACTAGAAGGCGTAAGGCGATTAACCCAGCATCAAAGCTGTGGCAGGGGGTTGGGACCCTGAGCAGGGAGACAGAGGAAAGCGTGTCAGGAAGGGACAGAAGGTATGGAGTAAAAGGTAAAGTGTTAAAAAAGGAAAAAGCAGGAACTAAGTGTCACAAAACATATTTGAAAGTTCTTTATCTGAATGCACGTAGCATTCGTAACAAAATGGACGAGTTAACGGCACAAATAACTACGTATGGGTATGATCTTGTGGCCATTACAGAAACATGGCTGCAGGGTGACAACGACTGGGAATTAAATATGCCAGGGTATTTAACAATCAGGAAGGACAGGCAGGAAGGAAGGGGAGGTGGAGTGGCTATGTTAGTAAAGGAAGGAATCACTGTAATACAGAGAAATGATATTGGGACAAAGGATCAGGATAATGAAACAGTTTGGGTGGAGATAAGGAATAATAAGGGGAATAAAACACTCGTGGGCGTAGTATATAGGCCTCCTAATAGTTGCAACTCTGCTGGAAGAAGTATTAATCAGGAAATAGTCGGGGCATGTAATAAGGGAACAGCTTTAATTATGGGGGATTTTAACTATCATATTAACTGGACAAATCAAATTGGGCAGGGCAGCCTTGAGGAAGAGTTTATTGAGTGTATTAGGGATGGATTTCTTGAGCAGTATGTAACTGATCCTACAAGGGGGCAAGCAACCTTGGACCTGGTCCTGTGTAATGAGCCAGGATTAATTAATAATGTCCTAGTTAAGGATCCCCTTGGAATGAGTGACCATAACATGGTTACATTCCATATCCAATTAGAGGGTGAGAAGGTTGGTTCTCAAACAAGCGTACTGAGCTTGAATAAAGGAGACTATGATGGTATGAGAGCGGAATTGATTAAAGTGGACTGGGAAAATAGATTAAAGGGTAAGACGGTACATGAGCAGTGGTGTTCATTTAAGGATTTATTTTACAACTTTCAAAACAAATATATTCCACTGTGGAAAAAAGGGTGTAAAAGAAATGACAGCCATCCGTGGCTAAGTAAAGAAATTAAGGATAGTATCCGACTAAAAACAAGGACATATAAGGTAGCCAAACTTAGTGGGAGGATAGAAGTTTGGGAAGTCTTCAAAAGACAGCAAAAAGTAACGAAAGGATTGATTAAGAAAGGGAAGATAGATTATGAAAATAAATTAGCAAAAAATCTAAAAACAAATAGCAAGAGTTTCTATAGTTATATAAAAAGAAAAAGGGTGGCTAAGGCAAACGTAGGTCCTTTGGAGGATGAGACCGGGAAATTAATGGTGGGAAACATGGAGATGGCAAAAATGCTGAACAAATATTTTGTTTCAGTCTTTACGGTAGAGGACACTAAGAATATCCCAACACTGGACAAACAGGGGGGCTCTAGTGGGGGAGGAGCTAAATACGATTAAAATCACTAAGGAATTGGTACTCAGTAAATTAATGGGACTCAAGGCGGATAAATCCCCTGGACCTGATGGCTTACATCCGAGGGTCTTGAGGGAAGTGGCAGTAGGGATTGTGGATGCTTTGGTAATAATTTTCCAAAATTCTCTGGACTCGGCAAAGGTCCCGGCAGATTGGAAAACTGCTAATGTAACACCGTTATTTAAAAAGGGTAGTGGGCAGAAGGCTGGAAATTATAGACCAGTTAGCCTAACATCTGTGGTGGGTAAAATTTTGGAGTCTATTATTAAGGAGACAATAGCAGAACATTTGGATAAACATAATTTAATAGGACAAAGTCAGCATGGCTTTACGAAGGGGAAGTCATGTCTGACAAATTTTCTTGAGTTCTTTGAGGACATAACGTACAGGGTGGATAAAGGAGAACCAGTGGACGTAGTGTATTTAGACTTCCAGAAGGCATTCGACAAGGTGCCACATGAAAGATTATTGCTCAAGATAAAGAATCACTGGATTGGGGGTAATATTCTGGCATGGGTGGAGGATTGGTTATCTAACAGGAAGCAGAGAGTTGGGATCAATGGTTCATTCTCGAACTGGTAACCAGTAGCCAGTGGTGTTCCGCAGGGGTCGGTGCTGGGTCCCCAACTCTTTACAATCTATATTAACGATTTGGAGGAGGGGACCGAGTGTAACATATCAAAGTTTGCAGATGATACAAAGATGGGAGGGAAAGTAGAGAGTGAGGAGGACATAAAAAACCTACAAAGGGATATAGACAGGCTGGGTGAGTGGGCGGAGATTTCGCAGATGCAATACAATATTGGAAAATGTGAGGTTATGCACTTTGGCAGGAAAAATCAGAGAGCAAGTTATTATCTTAATGGCGAGAAACTGGAAAGTACTGCAGTACAAAGGGATCTGGGGGTCCTCGTGCAAGAAAATCAAAAAGTTAGTTTGCAGGTGCAGCAGGTGATCAAGAAGGCCAACGGAATGTTGGCTTTTATTGCTCGGGGGATAGAATATAAAAACAGGGAGGTATTGCTGCAGTTATATAAGGTATTGGTGAGACCGCACCTGGAATACTGCATACAATTTTGGTGTCCATACTTAAGAAAAGACATACTTGCTCTCGAGGCAGTACAAAGAAGGTTCACTCGGTTAATCCCAGGGATGAGGGGGCGAACATATGAGGAGAGGTTGAGTAGATTGGGACTCTACTCATTGGAGTTCAGAAGAATGAGAGGCGATCTTATTGAAACATATAAGATTGTGAAGGGGCTTGATCGGGTGGATGCGGTAAGGATGTTCCCAAGGATGGGTGAAACTAGAACTAGGGGGAATAATCTTAGAATAAGGGGCTGCTCTTTCAAAACTGAGATGAGGAGAAACTTCTTCACTCAGAGGGTAGTAGGTCTGTGGAATTTGCTGCCCCAGGAAGCTGTGGAAGCTACATCATTAAATAAATTTAAAACAGAAATAGACAGTTTCCGAGAAGTAAAGGGAATTAGGGGTTACGGGGAGCGGACATGAAATTGGACATGAATTTAGATTTGAGGTTAGGATCAGATCAGCCATGATCTTATTGAATGGCGGAGCAGACTCGAGGGGCCGATTGGCCTACTCCTGCTCCTATTTCTTATGTTCTTATGTGTCAGTCTCTGAGCTGGTGGAAGCAAGTGTCAGATCGAGTGACGGTGTGGCTTCAGTGTCCTCCTCCCCCTCCTCCACCCCCTCCCCCTCCTCCTCCCCCTCCCCCTCCTCCACCCCCTCCCCCTCCTCCTCCCCCACCTCCTCCTCTTCCTCCTCGGGGACCGTCACGTGTTCTTGGGTATCTGCAATGACAAAGGGGAACAGGTTGAGTTGTGGAGTGGGGAGAGGTGTGAGTAAGAGGGGTGTGCTGACAGCATCTGCAGCACGTGAGACAGGAAAGATTATGGGAGGAGGGAGATGTGGAAAAGGAGAAGGATCATTAGATATGCAGAGACCCCCTTGACCGGGACCTCCAGCGTTGTGACGGCTGCAGCGACGGCCCACCCAATGATCCGCAGCACCGTCTCCTCTAGGGGGGGTGAGGACGTGTAGACGTGCCCGTCCAGCCTCAGGTCTCTCCTGCTGGAGGGTGTTATACGCCACCTTCTCCTGCAAGACAGAGGACAGTGTGTCAGTGAGTGTCCTGCAAGGTGTTTGGGTGATGTGCCTATCATGGTAGAATAGCTGCCAGTTTGTGTGACTTGAGTGGTGGTTGTGTGGCCTGCAAGTGTGGTACTATGTGCGTGTGAGATGCAGCATTGCGTATGGATGGGCAGTGTTTGTGGGTGGGTGGGTGGGTGACGGGAGGTGTCGTGCGTGGAGTATTGGTGCAGTTGGTGGGATGAGCCACTTGACACTTGCATTCACTCACCTCGACCACTCGCGTCAAATCATTACATTTCTTGCGGCACTGCCCCCACGTGCGTGCTGCAATGCTCCTCGCATTCACCTCCTGTGCCACGGCCTGCCGATGCCTACGCAGCTGTAGTCTAGACGGTCTCGGGCCACCCTGCGGTTACATGGCTGCCCTCCTCTGGTCCACCCCTCCACCAGCGCCTCCAGAGCATCGTCCGAGAATCTTTGTGCAGCAACTCGTGATGCCATTTTTCCTTCTCCTCCATGGCTGTGTATCTGCCATTGGAAATGTGCCTGCACCTTTAAGTAGTGCAGGCAGCTGATGACGTGCGCTGTCCACGCCCCATTGTCAACTTCCTCATTCTCCGTGCAGCCTCTCAGTAGCGAGGGCTGCGCTTGCTGCACGGAGATTTCAGGGTCAGTATCAGGCAGCATGAAGTACACGTGCTGCCTGCGGAGGGTCCGTTGGGCGCGGGGTGGTAACTCATCGCTCAGAACAGACCCTGATCCAATTCTTCCCCCGTGCCTCGATTTATAAAGCCTAGGATCCAATATGCTTTTTTAACCACTTTCTTAACCTGTCCTGCCAACTTAAACGATTTGTGCACATTTACCCCCCGATCTCTCTGTTCCTGTACCCTCTAGTTTATATTGCCTCTCCTCATTCTTCCTACCTAAATGTATCACTTTGCGTTTTTCTGCCACGTGTCCGCCCATTCCACCAGCCTGTCTATATCCTCTTGAAGTCTATCACTATCCTCCTCACTGTTCACTACACTTCCAAGTTTTGTGTCATCCGCAAATTTTGAAATTTTGCCCTGTACACCCAAGTCCAAGTCATTAATGTATATCAAGAAAAGCAGTGGTCCCAGCACTGACCCCTGGGGAACACCACTGTACACCTCCCTCCAGTCCAAAAAACAACCGTTCACCACTACTCTCTGTTTCCTGTCATTTCGCAAATTCTGTATCCATGCTGCCACTGCCCCCTTTATTCCATGGGCTTCAATCTTGATGATAAGCCTACCATGCGGCACTTTATCAAACGCCTTTTGAAAGTCCATATACACCACATCAACTGCATTGCCCCCAACGACCCTCTCTGTGACCTCATCAAAAAACTCCATCAGGTTTGTTAAACATGATTTGCCTTTAACAAATCCGTGCTGTCTTTCCCTCATCAATCCACACTCGTCCAAGTGACTGTTAATTCTGTCCCGGATTATCGTTTCTAAAAGTTTCCCCACCACTGAGGTTAAACTGACTGGCCTGTAGTTGCTGGGTTTATCCTTACACCCTTTTTTGAACAAGGGTGTAACATTTTCAATTCTCCAGTCCTCTGGCACCACTCCAGTATCTAAGGATGTTTGGAAGATTATGGCCAGTACCTCCGCAATTTCCACCCTTACTTCCCTCAGCAACCTAGGATGCATCCCATCCGGACCGGGTGACTTATCTACTTTAAGTACACCCAGCCTTTCCAGTACCTCTTCTTTATCAATTTTTAGCCCATCCAGTATCTCAACTATATCTTTGTTTACTGAGACTCTGGCAGCATCTTCTTCCTTGGTAAAGACAGATGCAAAGTATTCATTTAGTACGAAACATACAAATTAAGAGCAGGAGTAGGCCATTCGGCCACTCGAGCCTGCTCCGTCATTTGATAAGATCATGGCTGATCTGATTGTGACCTCAACCCTACTTTCCCGTCTACCTACTATAACCTTTGACTCCCTTGTTAATCAGGAATCTATCTAACTCAGCCTTAAAAATATTCAATGACCCTGCCTCCACCGCTCTCTGGGGAAGGGAGTTCCACAGACTCACGACCCTCAGACAAAAAAATTTCACCTCATCTCCGTCTTAGATGGGAGACCCCTTATTTTTAAACTGTGTCCCTGAGTTCTAGTCTCTCCCACAAGGGGAAACATCCTCTCAGCATCTACCCCTTCAAGTCCCCTCAGGATCTTATATGTTTCAATAAGATCACCTCTCATTCTTCTAAACTCCAATGTATACAGGCCCAACTTGTCCAACCTTTCCTCATAAGATAACCCCCTCATCCCAGGAATCAGTCGAGTGAACCTTCTCTGAACCGCCTCCAAAGCAATTATGTCCTTTCTTAAATAAGGAGATCAAAACTGCACACAGTATTCCAGATGTGGTCTCACCAATGCCCTGTCCAACTGTAGCAAAACAGCTCTACTTTTATATTCCATTCCCCTTGCAATAAATGACAACATTCCATTTGCCTTCCTAATCACTTGCTGTACCTGCATACTAACTTTTTGTGATTCATGTACTAGGACACCCAGATCCCTCTGTACCTCAGAGTTCTGCAATCTCTCTCCATTTAAATAATTTACTGCTTTTCGATTCCTCCTGCCAAAGTGGACAAGTTCACATTTCCCCACATTATACTCCATCTGCCAAAGATTTGCCCACTCACTTAACCTATCTATATCCCTTTGCAGACTCCTTATGTCCTCTTCACAACTTACTTTCCTACCTATCTTTGTGACATCAGTAAATTTAGCAACCAGACATTCGGTCCCTTCATCCAAGTCATTGATACAGATTGTAAATAGTTGAGGTCCCAGCACTGATCCCTGTGGCACTCCACTCGTTACATCTTGCCAACCTGAAAATGACCCATTTATGCCTACTCTCTGTTTCCTGTTAGCTAACCAATCTTTTATCCGTGCTAATATGTTGCCCCCTACCCCATGAGCTCTTATTTTGTGTAGTAGCCTTTGATGTGGCACCTTGTCAAAAGCCTTCTGGAAATCCAAGTACACCACATCCACAGGATCCCCTTTATCCACGTTGCTTGTTACTTCCTCAAAAAACTCTAATAAATTAGTCAAACATGATTTCCCTTTCACAAAGCCGTGTTGACTCTGCCTGATTGCATTGAGATTTTCTAAGTGCCCTGCTATAACCTCCTTAATAATAGATTCTAGCATTTTCCCTATGACAGATGTTAAGCTAACTGGCCTGTAGTTTCCTGCTTTCTGTCTCCCTCCTTTCTTGAATAGAGGAGTTACATTCGCTATTTTCCAATCTGATGGGACCCTTCCAGAATCGAGCGCATTTTGGAAAATTAATACCAATACATCTACTCTCTCTGCAGCCACTTCTTTTAAGACCCTAGGATGAAGTCCGTCAGGACCTGGGGACTTGTCAGCTTTTAGTTCCAATATTTTTTTCAAAACCCTTTCTCTGGTGATTGTAAATGTTTTAAGTTCCTCCCTCCCTTTCACCTCTTGATTCACAATTATTTCTGGCATGTTATTGGTATCCTCTACAGTGAAGACGGACGCAAAATATCTGTTCAATTCATCTGTCATTTCCTTATTCTCCATTATTAATTCCCCAGACTCTCTCTCTAGAGGACCAACACTCACTTTACTTACTCTTTTCCTATTTAAATACCTGTAGAAACTCTTACTATCTGTTTTTATATTTCTAGCTCGCTTTCTCTTGTACTCTAATTTCCCCCTCCTTATTATTCTTTTAGTCATTCTTTGCTGTTTTTTATATTCTGTCCAATCTTCTGACCTGTCACTAATCTTCACTGAATTGTCTGCTTTTTCTTTCAATTTGATTCTATCTTTAACTTCCTTAGTTAACCACGGATGGTGCGTCCTTCCCCAGAGTCTTTCTTTCTCACTGGAATGTATCTTTGCTGAGTGTTATGAAATATCTCATTAAATGTCTGCCACTGCATCTCTACTGACCTATCCCTTAGCCTAAGTTCCCAGTTCACTTTAGCCAGCTCTGTCTTCATGCTCTCATAATTGCCCTTATTTAAGTTTAAAACACTGGTCTTAGGCTTTCTCTTCTCTCCCTCAAACTGAATATGAAATTCAGTCATATTGTGATCACTGCTACCTAGAGGCTCCTTTACAATGAGGTTTTTTTTTATTTGTTCATGGAATGTGGGCATCACTGGCGAGGCCGGCATTTATTGCCCATCCCTAATTGGCCTTGAGAAGGTGGTGGTGAGCCGCCTTCTTGAGCCGCTGCAGTCCATGTGGTGAAGGTTCTCCCACAGTGCTGTTAGGAAGGGAGTTCCAGGATTTTGACCCAGCGACAATGAAGGAACGGCGATATATTTCCAAGTCGGGATGGTGTGTGACTTGGAGGGGAACGTGCAGGTGGTGTTGTTCCCATGTGCCTGCTGCTCTTGTCCTTCTCGGTGGTAGAGGTCGCAGGTTTGAGAGGTGCTGTTGAAGAAGCCTTGGCGAGTTGCTGCAGTGCATCCTGTGGATGGTACACACTGCAGCCACAGTGCGCCGGTGGTGAAGGGAGTGAATGTTTAGGGCGGTGGATGGGGTGCCAATCAAGCGGGCTGCTTTGTCCTGGATGGTGTCGAGCTTCTTGAGTGTTGTTGGAGCTGCACTCATCCAGGCAAGTGGAGAGTATTCCATCACACTCCTGACCTGTGCCTTGTAGATGGTGGAAAGGCTTTGGGGAGTCAGGACGTGAGTCACTCGCCGCAGAATACCCAGCCTCTGACCTGCTCTTGGAGCCACAGTATTTATATGGCTGGTCCAGTTAAGTTTCTGGTCAATGGTGACCCGCAGGATGTTGATGGTGGGGGATTCGGCGATTGTAATGCCGTTGAATGTCAAGGGAGGTGGTCAGACTCCCTCTTGTTGGAGATGGTCATTGCCTGGCACTTGTCTGGCGCGAATGTTGCTTGCCACTCATGAGCCCAAGCCTGGATCTTACTCACTATCTCTTTTGTTATCCAGGGAGCTCTGGCTTTAGTTGCCCTACATTTCTCCCTCGTGGGAACGTACCTAGACTGTACCTGAACCATCTCCTCTCTAAAGGCCGCCCACTGTTCAATTACAGTATTGCCTGCCAATCTTTGATTGCAATTTACCCGGGCCAAATTAGTTCTCATCCCATTGAAACTCGCCCTCCTCCAATTGAGTATTTTTATTTTAGAGTGGTCCGTGTCCTTTCCCATAGCTACTCTAAACCTTATGATACTGTGATCGCTGCTCCCTAAATGTTCCCCCACTGACACTTGCTCCACTCGGCCCACCTCATTCCCCAGAACCAGATCCAGCAATGCCTCCTTCCTCGTTGGGCCGGAAACTTACTGGTCAAGAAAGTTCTCCTGAACACATTTCAAAAATTCCTTCCCCTCTGTGCCCCTTATATTATTATTACTATCCCAGTCTGTATTAGGATAGTTGAAGTCCCCCATTATCACTACTCTATGGCTTTTGCTCTTCTCTGTAATTTCCCTGCAAATTTGCTCCTCTATATCCTTCCCACTAGTTGGTGGCCTATAGAATAAACCCAGTAGTGTAACGGCACCTCGATTGTTTCTTAACTCTAACCAAATAGATTCTGTCTTTGACCTCTCCAGGACATCCTCTCTCTCCAGCACTGCAATATTCTCCTTAATCAATACTGCCACCCTCCCCTCTCCTTTCTTTCCTTCCCTATCTTTCCTGAACACCTTGTATCCAGGAATATTTAGTACCCAATCCTGCCCTTTTTTGAGCCAGGTCTCCATTATCCCATCGTATTCCCATGTGACTATTTGTGCCTGCAGCTCACCCACCTTGTTTACCACACTCCGTGCGTTTACACACATGCACTGTAAACCAGTCTTAGACTTTCTTGTACTCTCTCTTAGTCTGATCCCACCTAATACTGTACTATTACTTGCTCTAATACTATCTGTCTCTCCCCGGATCCTTTGTGCCCCTTGTTTCTCTTTTCCAATGCTACATTCTGGTGCCCATCCCCCTGCCAAATTAGTTTAACCCCCTCCCCCCCACAGCACTGGCGAACCTCCCCGCGAGGACATTGGTCCCAGCTCCGTTATGTGCAACCCGTCCGGCTGTACAGATCCCCCCAGAACTGGTCTCAATGCCCCAGGAATCTGATGCCCTCCCTCTCTTGGTGCACAGTGACTTGCTGACCCCAGTGAGCCCACCTGACACATGTGGAATCACGATCCTGGCCTGTGGAGGAGGAAAGGCCTCACCAGCCAGATTTTGGATCCAACAGTTGCACTTCTGACTGTCCTGAAATTCTTCTAACTTAAAAACTGGGCAACACAATGTATTTTTTTTCAAAATAGAGTTCTTTTTTTGAAAATAAATTCTGATTTGCAGACAACATTCATTTCGGTTCTCAATGAAATCAGCAGCAGAACAATGCTCAGGAATCAGTGCCCAGGGTCCTCGAATCCCCTCCAGCCAATCACCGGGTCCAGGTTTGGACATTGCAAAGAGAGCTGCTGATCTGGGACCTCCTCTTCTGCCACCCAGTGGGCAGCTGGGAGGGTCGACAGGCTGCCTGAGTCTGGTGGAAATTGGAGGATCAGAGAAGGAAAAAGAAAACATAAGAAAGGAACAGAACAATTAAAATCAGAATCTGAAAAATATTTTACATTATCCACAGAATATGAGCTGGTTTATGAGCATTAACAACACCAACAACCTGCATTTATTTCGTGCCTTTAACGTAGTAAAACGTCCTGAGGTGCTTCACAGGAGCGATTATGAAACAAAATTTGACACCGAGCCACATAAGGAGATATTCGGACAGGTGACCAAAAGCTTGGTCAAAGAGGTAAGTTTTAAGGAGCATCTTAAAGGGCCTCAGCAGCTAAAGGCATGGCCATTAATGGTGGACCATAGAAAGTTGGTGATGTACAAGAGGCCAGAATTGGAGGAGCGCAGAGATTTCGGAGGGTTGTGGGGCTAGAGGAGGTTACAGAGATAGGGAGGGTTGTGGGGCTAGAGGAGGTTACAGAGATAGAGAGGGACGAGGGCCACGGAGGGATTTGAAAACAAGGATGAGAATTTTAAAATCGATTCATTGCCGGCCCAGGAGCCAATGTAGGCCATCGAGCACAGGGGTGATGGGCAAGTGGGACTTGGTGCGAGTTAGGATACGGGCAGCAGAATTTTGGACAAGCTAAATTTTATGGAAGCTGGAAGGTGGGAGGCCGGCCAGGCGAACATTGAAATAGTCGAGTCTGGAGGTGACAAAGGCACGGATGAGGGTTTCAGCCGCAGATGAGCTGAGGCCGGGGCAGAGACGGGCGATGTTACGGAGGTGGAAGTCGGTGGTGTTGGTGATAGAACGGATATGAGGTTGAATTAAATTCTTGATCGGTGTCCAGGAGAGCTTTTTTAGCCAGTACGTGACAAGCCCAACAAGAGGGGATGCAATTCTAGATTTAGTCCTGGGAAATGAAGATGGGCAAGTGGATGAAGTGACAGTGGGTGACCATATTGGGGACAGTGACCACAATTCAGTTAGTTTTAGCATTATTATGGAAAAAGACAGAGTTAAATCAGGAGTAAACGTTTTAAATTGGGGGAAGGTAAATTTTACAGAACTAAAAGGTGATTTGGCGAAAGTGGACTGGACACAACGACTTGAGGAGAAATCAGTGTCAAGCCAGTGGGAGGCACTAAAAAGTGAAATTCTACGGGTACAATGCAGACACGTCCCCTCAAAGAAAAAGGGTGGCACTGACAAATTTAGAGCCCCCTGGTTGTCTAGAAGTATACAGGGCAAGATAAAGCACAAAAAGAAAGCTTATGACTGTCACAGAAAACTAAATACTGCAGAAAGCCTAGAGGAGTATAGAAAGTACAGGGATGATGTAAAAAAGGAAATAAGGAAACAAAGAGAGGGCATGAAAAAATATTAGCCAGTAAGATTAAAGAAAACCCAAAGATGTTTTATCAGTACATTAAGAACAAGAGGATAGCTAAGGAAAAGGTGGGACCTATCAGGGATGATAAGGGTAACTTGTGTGTAGAAGCAGAGGATGTGGGGAGGGTTTTAAATGAATATTTCGTCTCCGTATTCACATTGGAAAGGGATGATCCGGACGTAGTAGTTAAAGAGGAGAGGTGTGAAATATTGGATAAGGTAAACATAACGAGAGAGGAAGTACTAGAGGGACTGGAATCCTTGAAAGTTGATAAGTCACCAGGGCCGGATGGATTGTTTCCTGGGCTATTGAAGGAAGCCAGGGAGGAAATAGCGGATGCTCTGAGGATCATTTTCCAATCCTCACCAGATACAGGGGAGGTACCGGAGGACTGGAAGACTGCAAACGTAGTACCATTGTTTAAAAAGGGTACGAGGGAAAGGCCGAACAATTATAGGCCGGTCAGTCTTACCTCGGTGGTGGACAAACTATTAGAATCAATACTGAGAGATAGGATAAACTGTCACTTGGAAAGGCATGGTTTAATCAGGGATAGTCAGCATGGATTTGTTCAGGGAAGGTCATGCCTTACAAATCTGATTGAATTCTTTGAGGAAGTGACAAGGAGGATTGATGAGGGTAGTGCAGTGGATGTTGTCTACATGGATTTTAGTAAGGCATTTGACAAGGTCCCACATGGCAGACTGTCAGAAAGGTAAAAGCCCATGGGATACAGGGAAATGTGGTGAATTGGATCCAAAATTGGCTCAGTAACAGGAAACAAAGGGTAAAAGTCGATGGATGTCTTTGCGAATGGAAATCCGTTTCCAGTGGTGTGCCACAGGGCTCAGTGTTGGGTCCCTTGCTGTTTGTGGTATATATTAATGATTTGGACTGGAATGTAGGGGGCATGATTGGCAAATTTGCAGACAACACAAAAATTGGCCGTGTAGTTGATAGTGAAGAGGATAGCTGTAGACTCCAAGAAGATATCAATGGGTTGGTGGAGTGGGCAGAAAAGTGGCAAATGGAGTTCAACCCGGAGAAGTGTGAGGTAATGCACTTTGGGAGGGCAAACAGTAAAAGGGAATACGCAGTAAACGGGAATATATTGAGAGGGGTCGAGGAAGTGAGAGACCTTGGAGTGCATGTGCACAGGTCCCTGAAGGTGGCAGTACAGGTAGATAAGGTTGTGAAGAAGGCATACGGAATGCTCTCCGTTATTAGCCGAGGCATAGAATACAAAAGCAGGGATGTAATGATGGAACTGTATAAAACGCTGGTAAGGCCACAGCTGGAGTATTGTGTGCAGTTCTGGTCACCACATTACAGGAAGGACGTAATTGCTCTGGAGAGAGTGCAGAGAAGATTTACAAGAATGTTGCCAGGGCTTGAAAATTGCAGCTCCGAGGAGAGATTGGATAGGCTGGGGTTGTTTTCCTCGGAGCAGAGGAGGCTGAGGGGAGACTTGATTGAGGTGTACAAAATTATGAGGGGCCCAGATAGAGTAGACAGGAAGTACCTGTTTCCCCTAGCGGAGAGTTCAAGAACTAGAGGACATAGATTTAAGCTGATTGGTGGAAGGATTAGAGGGCACATGAGGAAAAACTTTTTTGCCCAGAGGGTGGTGGGTGTATGGAATTCGCTGCCCGAATTGGTGGTAGAGGCAGGGACCCTCAACTCTTTTAATAAGTACCTGGACCTGCACCTAAAGTGCTGTAAGCTGCAGGGCTACGGACCGGGTGCTGGAAGGTGGGATTAGAATGGGCACCAGGTTGTTCTTCGAGCCGGTGCGGACACGGTGGGCCGAATGGCCCCCTTCTGTGCTGTATCTTTTCTATGGTTCTAAGCTTATCTCAGGGACAAATAGGATATTTTTTTTTCGTTCATGGGATGTGGGCATCGCTGGCGAGGCCGGCATTTATTGCCCATCCCTAATTGCCCTTGAGAAGGTGGTGGTGAGCCGCCTTCTTGAACCGCTGCAGTCCGTGTGGTGAAGGTTCTCCCACAGTGCTGTTAGGAAGGGAGTTCCAGGATTTTGACCCAGTGACGATAAAGGAACGGCGATATATTTCTAAGTCGGGATGGTGTGTGACTTGGAGGGGAACGTGCAGGTGGTGTTGGTCCCATGTGCCTGCTGCTCTTGTCCTTCTAGGTGGTAGAGGTCGCGGGTTTGGGAGGTGCTGTCGAAGAAGCCTTGGCGAGTTGCTGCAGTGCATCCTGTGGATGGTACACACTGCAGCCACAGTGCGCCGGTGGTGAAGGGAGTGAATGTTTAGGGTGGTGGATGGGGTGCCAATCAAGCGGGCTGCTTTGTCCTGGATGGTATCAAGCTTCTTGAGTGTTGTTGGAGCTGCACTCATCCAGGCAAGTGGAGAGTATTCCATCACACTCCTGACTTGTGCCTTGTAGATGGTGGAAAGGCTTTGGGGAGTCAGGAGGTGAGTCACTCGCTGCAGAATACCCAGCCTCTGACCTGCTCTTGTGGCCACAGTATTTATATGGCTGGTCCAGTTACGTTTCTGGTCAATGGTGACCCCCAGGATGTTGATGGTGGGGGATTCGGCGATGGTAATGCCGTTGAATGTCAAGGGGAGGTGGTTAGACTCTCTCTTGTTGGAGATGGTCATTGCCTGGCACTTGTCTGGCGCGAATGTTACTTGCCACTCATGAGCCCAAGCCTGGATGTTGTCCAGGTCTTGCTGCATGTGGGCTCGGACTGCTTCATTATTTGAGGGGTTGCGAATGGAACTGAACACTGTGCAGTCATCGGCGAACATCCCCATTTCTGACCTTATGATGGAGGGAAGGTCATTGATGAAGCAGCTGAAGATGGTTGGGCCGAGGACACTGCCCTGAGAAACTCCTGCAGCAATGACCTGGGGCTGAGATGATTGGCCTCCAACAACCACTACCATCTTCCTTTGTGCTAGATATGACTCCAGCCACTGGAGAGTTTTCCCCCTGATTCCCATTGACTTCAATTTTACTTGGGCTCCTTGGTGCCACACTCGGTCAAATGCTGCCTTGATGTCAAGGGCAGTCACTCTCACCTCACCTCTGGAATTCAGCTCTTTTGTCCATGTTTAGACCAAGGCTGTAATGAGGTCTGGAGCCGAGTGCTCCTGGCGGAACCCAAACTGAGCATCGGTGAGCAGGTTATTGGTGAGTAAGTGCCACTTGATAGCACTGTCGACGACACCTTCCATCACTTTGCTGATGATTGAGAGTAGACTGATGGGGCGGTAATTGGCCGGATTGGATTTGTCCAATACCTACCTGACTGATGCCCGCATATCACCAGTTCTATCCCAATGAGGCCTTTGGACCAATTTGCCGTGGTCCTGCCGCCGGGCTCACTATGGGTGTGTGCTGCACTGGGGATCATGGCCCTGATTCAGGCAATGTCCAATTTTTAGGCTGTTGCTTTCAGCGCAAAACAACTTTAATCATTAAATTGAGTGGAGAGTAAAATTAAGGCATGAATGATTTTTCTATCAAGCCAGAAATCCTGTTTGGCCTCAGAGAATATCATCTTCTGTAAACTAATGCTGCATTTAAGAACATAAGAGCATAAGAAATAGGAGCAGGAGTTGGCTGTACGGCCCCTCGAGCCTGCTCCACCATTCAATCATGTCATGGCTAATCTTTAAGCTCAACTCCACTTTCCCGCCTGATCCCCATATTCCTTGATTCCCCTAGAGTCCAAATATCTATCGATCTCAGCCTTGAATATATTCAATGACTGAACATCCACAGCCCTCTGGGGTAGAGAATTCCAAAGATTCACAACCCTCTGCGTGAAGGAATTTCTCCACATCTCAGTCTTGAATGTCCGACCCCTTATCCTGAGACTATGCCCCCTAATTCTGGACTCTCCAGCCAGCGGAAACATCCTCTCAGCATCTACCCTATCAAGCCCCCTCAAAATCTCATATGAGATCACCTCTCATTCTTCTAAACTCCAGAGAGTATAGGCCCATTCTACTCAATCTCTCTTCAAAGGACAACCCTCTCATCCCAGAAATTAATCGGGATAAGATCCAACCTTGGCAAAGTTCTTATCATTGTAATCATTCCATGACTGCAGTTGTTTGTCTGGAGATGGGACGGTTGAGGGAGAGAGTTGCTGTTCCACACAAGCCCCAGCGGAGGGCAGGATTGTTTTGTTTTCAGCCAGATGCTCAGCACCCTCTGAACCGAATGCAAAATCCGCCCAGCACCTTGAGATCAGATGCTGTTGGAGTAAATGAGCCCCCTGGTGTTCTGTGGGCT
>NC_090335.1:82310909-82463409 GCF_035084215.1 Heptranchias perlo | reverse complement strand
CCAACACACACCTACACATACACCAACACACACCGACACATAAACCAACACACACCTACACATAAACCAACACACACCTACACATACACCAACACACACCTACACATAAATCAACACACACCTACACAGACACCAACACACACCTACACATAAACCAACACACACCGACACATAAACCAACACACACCTACACATACACCAACACACACCTACACATAAACCAACACACACCTACACATACACCAACACACACCTACACATAAACCAACACACACCGACACATAAAACAACACACACCTACACATACACCAACACACACCTACACATAAACCAACACACACCGACACATAAAACAACACACACCTACACATAAACCAACACACACCGACACATAAAACAACACACACCTACACATAAACCAACACACACCTACACATAAACCAACACACACCTACACATAAACCAACACACACCGACACATACACCAACACACACCTACACATAAACCAACACACACCTACACATACACCAACACACACCTACACATAAACCAACACACACCTACACATAAACCAACACACACCTACACATAAACCAACACACACCTACACATAAACCAACACACACCTACACATACACCAACACACACCTACACATAAACCAACACACACCTACACATAAACCAACACACACCTACACATAAACCAACACACACCGACACATACACCAACACACACCTACACATAAACCAACACACACCTACACAAACACCAACACACACCTACACATACACCAACACACACCTACACATAAACCAACACACACCAACACATAAACCAACACACACCTACACATACACCAACACACACCTACACATAAACCAACACACACCGACACATAAACCAACACACACCTACACATACACCAACACACACCTACACATACACCAACACACACCTACACATAAACCAACACACACCTACACATACACCAACACACACCTACACATAAACCAACACACACCTACACATACACCAACACACACCTACACATACACCAACACACACCTACACATAAACCAACACACACCTACACATAAACCAACACACACCTACACATAAACCAACACACACCTACACATAAATCAACACACACCTACACATACAACAACACACACCTACACATAAACCAACACACACCTACACATACACCAACACACACCTACACATACACCAACACACACCTACACATACACCAACACACACCTACACATACACCAACACACACCTACACATAAACCAACACACACCTACACATAAACCAACACACACCTACACATAAACCAACACACACCTACACATAAATCAACACACACCTACACATACAACAACACACACCTACACATAAACCAACACACACCTACACATACACCAACACACACCTACACATAAACCAACACACACCTACACATAAACCAACACACACCGACACATACACCAACACACACCTACACATAAACCAACACACAGCTACACATACACCAACACACACCTACACATACACCAACACACACCTACACATAAACCAACACACACCTACACATACACCAACACACACCTACACATACACCAACACACACACCAACAGACACCACACACACACACCAACACACACGCATCAATGCACACACCAACACACACCAACAAGCACACACACACCAATACATGTAACAAAAACACAGACACAACAATACACACCAACACACACTCTCCAACGGACACACCAACACACACACCAACATACACACAAACACACATACATACACCAACACACACACAAACACACAACAACACACACACCAATGCACACCAACACACACACACCAACACACACGAACACACACAAACACCAACACAGGTGGTGTTTCAAAAAAAGGGTGTGAGGATAAACCCAGCAACTACAGGCCAGTCAGTTTAACCTCAGTGGTGGGGAAACTTTCAGAAATGATAATCCGGGTCAGAATTAACAGTCACGTGGACGAGTGTGGATTGATTGGGGAAAGACAGCACGGATTTGTTAAAGGCAAATCGTGTTGAACCAACTTGATTGAGTTTTTTGATGAGGTAACAGAGAGGGTCGATGAGGGCAATGCAGTTGATGTGGTGTATATGGACTTTCAAAAGGTGTTTGATAAAGTGCCGCATGGTAGGCTTATCATCAAGATTGTGGCCCATGGAATAAAGGGGGCAGTAGCAACATGGATACAGAATTGGCTAAATGACAGGAAACAGAGAGTAGTGGTGAACGGTTGTTTTTCAGACTGGAGGGAGGTGTACAGTGGTGTTCCCCAGGGGTCAGTGCTGGGACCACTGCTTTTCTTGATATATATTAATGACTTGGACTTGGGTGTACAGGGCAGAATTTCAAAATTTGCAGATGACACGAAACCTGGAAGTGTAGTGAACAATGAGGAGGATAGTGATAGACTTCAAGAGGATATAGACAGGCTGGTGGAATGGGCGGACACGTGGCAGATGAAGTTTAACGTGGAAAAATGCGAGGTGATGCGTTTGGATAGGAAGAATGAGGAGAGGCAATATAAGAACATAGGAACATAGGAACAGGAGTAGGCCATTCAGCCCCTCGTGCCTGCTCCGCCATTTGATAAGATCATGGCTGATCTGTGATCTAACTCCATATACCTGCCTTTGGCCCATATCCCTTAATACCTTTGGTTGCCAAAAAGCTATCTATCTCACATTTAAATTTAGCAATTGAGCTAGTATCAGTTGCGATTTGCGGAAGAGAGTTCCAAACTTCTACCACCCTTTGTGTGTAGAAATGTTTTCTAATCTCACTCCTGAAAGGTCTGGCTCTAATTTTTAGACTGTGCCCCCCACTCCAAGAATCCCCAACCAGCGGAAATAGTTTCTCTCTATTCACCCTATCCATTCCCCTTAATATCTTATAAACTTCGATCAGATCACCCCTTAACCTTCGAAACTCCAGAGAATACAACCCCAATTTGTGTAATCTCTCCTCGTAACTTAACCCTTGAAGTCCGGGTATCATTCTAGTAAACCTACGCTGCACTCCCTCCAAGGCCAATATGTCCTTCCGAAGGTGCGGTGCCCAGAACTGCTCACAGTACTCCAGGTGCGGTCTAACCAGGGTTTTGTATAGCTGCAGCATAACATCTGCCCCCTTGTACTCTAGTCCTCTAGATATAAAGGCCAGCATTCCATTAGCCTTCTTGATTATTTTCTGCACCTGTTCATGACACTTCAATGATCGATGTACCTGAACTCCTAAGTCCCTTTGGACATCCACTGTTTTTAACTTTTCACCATTTAGAAAGTACCCTGTTCTATCCTTTTTTGATCCAAAGTGGATGACCTCACATTTGTCTACATTGAATTCCATTTGCCACAGTTTTGCCCATTCACCTAATCTATCAATATCCCTTTGTAATTTTATGTTTTCATCTACACTGCTTACAATGCCACCAATCTTTGTGTCATCGGCAAACTTCGATATGAGACTTTCTATGCCTTCATCTAAGTCGTTAATAAATATTGTGAATAATTGAGGCCCCAAGACAGATCCCTGCGGGACTCCACTAGTCACATCCTGCCAATGTGAGAACCTTCCCATTATCCCTACTCTCTGTCGCCTTTCGCTCAGCCAACTTCCTAACCAAGTCCATACTTTTCCCTCGATTCCATGGGCTTCTATCTTAGCTAACAGTCTCTTATGTGGGACCTTATCAAATGCCTTCTGGAAGTCCATATAAACTGGAGGGCACAATTCTAAAAGGGGGTACAGGAACAGAGAGATCTGGGGGTATATGTGCACAAATTGTTGAAGGTGGCAGGACAGGTTAAGAAAGCGGCTAAAAAAGCAAACGGAATCCTGGGCTTTATAAATAGAGGCATAGAGTACAAAAGTCTGGAAGTCATGATGAACCTTTATAAAACACTGGTTCGGCCACAACTGGAGTATTGTGTCCAGTTCTGGGCACCGCACTTTAGGAAGGATGTGAAGGCCTTAGAGAGGGTGCGTAAGAGATTTACTAGAACGATTCCAGGGATGAGGGACTTTAATTACGTGGATAGACTGGAGAAGCTGGGGTTGTTCTCCTTGGAACAGAGACAGTTGCGAGGAGATTTGATCAAGGTATTCAAAATCATGAAGGGTCTAGACAGAGTAGATAGAGAGAAACTGTTCCCATTGGCAGAAGGGTCAAGAACCAAAGGACATGGATTTAAGGTGATTGGCAAAAGAACCAAAGGTGACATGAGGAAAAACTTTTTTACACAGCGAGTGGTTATGATCTGGAATGCACTGCCCGAGGGGGTGGTGGAGGCAGATTCAATCATGGCCTTCAAAAGGGAACTGGATAATTACTTGAAAGGAAAAAAATTGCAGGGCTACGGGGAAAGGACGGGGGAGTGGGACTAGCTGGATTGCTCTTGCATAGAACCGGTATGGACTCGATGGGTTGAATGGCCTCCTTCCGTACTGTAACCTTTCTATGATTCTATGATTCTATAACACACAACAATACACACACGGACCAACACCCCAAGACCGATACACACCAACACACACACAAACACACACACACAAAGACCAACACACACACACACAAACACAGACACACAAAGACCAACACACACACACACCAACACAGACACACCAGCACACACACCAACACAAACACACACTCACAAACACACACCAACACACACACAAAGACCAACACACACACACACCAACACAGACACACCAGCACACACACCAACACACAAACGCACACTCACAAACACACACAAACATACACATCACACATACACACCAAAACACAGACACACCAGCACACACACCAACACACACACACCAACACACACACACCAACACACACACACCAACACACACACACCAACACACACACACAGCAACGTACACATCACCACACACACACACACCAATACATTACAAACACTAACACAGACACCAACACCCAGACGCCAACACAAACACACACCAACACACACGCCCACCAACACACATAAACACCAGCACCCACACAAACACACACACCAGCACACACACCAACATATGCATAGACACCAACACACACACACAAAAACCAACACACACCCCGACACACACACCCCGACACACATGCATCAACACACATACCAACAAACAGTAACACACACAAACACACCCACACACCAACACAGACACACCAATGCACACCAACACACACAACACACAAACACCAATGTGCACAACAACATACAAACAGACACACCAACAGGCACACACCAATGCACGCATGCACACCAACACACACACCAACACACACTCAGCAACACACACACCAACAGTAGTTTTTCTTTCCTTTTTTTTTCTTGACATTGTAGTTGTTGTTAAGCTAATTTAAGGGTTAAGTCATGGCAGGAGATCCCAGAGCCGTGTCATGTTCCTCTTGTGGGATGTGGGAATTCAGGGCTCCTTCCTGTGTCTCTGATTCCTTCACCTGCGGGAAGTGTGTCCAGCTGCAGCTATTGTTTGACCGCTTGACGGCTCTGGAACTGCGGATGGACTCACTTTGGAGCATCCGCGATGCTGAGAAAGTCGTGGATAGCACGTTCAGTGAGTTGGTCACACCGCAGATAAAAATTACTGAGGGAGATAGTGAATGGGTGACCAACAGACAGAGGAAGAGTAGGAAGGCAGTGCAGGGGTCCCCTGCGGTCATCTCCCTCCAAAACAGGTATACCGTTTTGGATACTGTTGGGGGTGATGGCTCACCAGGGGAAGGTGGCAGTGGCCAGGTTCATGGCACCGTGGCTGGCTCTGCTGCACAGGAGGGCAGGAAAAAAAGTGGCAGAGCTATAGTGATAGGGGACTCGATTGTAAGGGGAATAGACAGGCGTTTCTGCGGACGCAACCGAGACTCCAGGATGGTATGTTGCCTCCCTGGTGCAAGGGTCAGGGATGTCTCGGAGCGGCTGCAGGACATTCTGGAGGGGGAGGGTGAACAGCCAGTTGTCGTGGTGCATATAGGTACCAATGATATAGGTAAAAAACAGGATGAGGTCCTACAAGCTGAATTTAGGGAGTTAGGAGTTAAACTAAAGAGTAGGACCTCAAAGGTAGTAATCTCAGGATTGCTACCAGTGCCACGGGTTAGTCAGAGTAGGAATGACAGGTTAGCTAGGATGAATACGTGGCTTGAGAGATGGTGCAAGAGGGAGGGATTCAAATTCCTGGGCCATTGGAACCGGTTCTGGGGGAGGTGGGACCAGTACAAATTGGACGGTCTGCATCTGGGCAGGACTGGAACCAATGTCCTAGGGGGAGTGTTTGGTAGTGCTGTTGGGGAGGGTTTAAACTAATGTGGCAGGGGGATGGGAACCGATGCAGGAAGTCAGTGGGAAGTAAAGTGGTGACAGAAACAAAAGGCAGTAAGGGAGAGTGCACAGAACATGACTGGACAGATGGTCTGAGAAAGCAGGGCAAAGACCAAGGGAAGTCTAGATTAAACTGCATTTATTTCAATGCAAGAAGTCTGATGGGCAAGGCAGATGAACTCAGGGTATGGATGGGTACATGGGACTGGGATGTTATAGCTATTACTGAAACATAGCTAAGGGAGGGGCAAGACTGGCAGCTCAATGTTCCAGGGTACAGATGCTATAGGAAAGATAGAGCAGGAGGTAAGAGAGGAGGGGGAGTTGCGTTCTTGATTAGGGAGAACATCACGGCAGTAGTTAGAGGGGATATATCCGAGGGTTCGCCCACTGAGTCTATATGGGTAGAACTGAAAAATAAGAAGGGAGAGATCACTTTGAAAGGATTGTACGACAGACCCCCAAATAGTCAACGGGAAATTGAGGAGCAAATATGTCAGGAGATTACAGACAGCTGCAAGAAAAATAGGGTGGTAATAGTAGGGGACTTTAACTTTCCCAACATTGACTGGGACAGCCATAGCATTAGGGGCTTGGATGGAGAGAAATTTGTTGAGTGTATTCAGGAGGAATTTCTCATTCAGTATGTGGATGGCCCGACGAGAGAGGGGGCAAAACTTGACCTCCTCTTGGGAAATAAGGAAGGGCAGGTGACAGAAGTGTTAGTGAGGGATCACTTTGGGACCAGTGATCATAATTCCATTAGTTTTAGGATAGCTATGGAGAATGATAGGTCTGGCCCAGAAGTTAAAATTCTAAATTGGGGAAAGGCCAATTTTGATGGTATTAGACACGAACTTTCAGAAGTTGATTGGGAGAGTCTGTTGGCAGGCAAAGGGACTTCTGGTAAGTGGGAGGCTTTCAAAAGTGTGTTAACCAGGGTTCAGGGTAAGCACATTCCTTATAAAGTGAAGGGCAAGGCTGGTAGAAGTCGGGAACCTTGGATGACTCGGGAGATTGAGGCCCTAGTCAAAAAGAAGAAGGAGGCATATATTTTTTTATTCGTTCACGGGATGTGGGCGTCACTGGCGAGGCCGGCATTTATTGCCCATCCCTAATTGCCCTTGAGAAGGTGGTGTTGAGCCGCCTTCTTGAACCGCTGCAGTCCGTGTGGTGACGGTTCTCCCACAGTGCTGTTAGGAAGGGAGTTCCAGGATTTTGACCCAGCGACAATGAAGGAACGGCGATATATTTCCAAGTCGGGATGGTGTGTGACTTGGAGGGGAACGTGCAGGTGGTGTTGTTCCCATGTGCCTGCTGCTTTTGTCCTTCTAGGTGGTAGAGGTCGCGGGTTTGGGAGGTGCTGTCGAAGAAGCCTTGGCGAGTTGCTGCAGTGCATCCTGTGGATGGTACACACTGCAGCCACTGTGCGCCGGTGATGAAGGGAGTGAATGTTTAGGGTGGTGGATGGGGTGCCAATCAAGCGGGCTGCTTTATCTTGGATGGTGTCGAGCTTCTTGAGTGTTGTTGGAGCTGCACTCATCCAGGCAAGTGGAGAGTATTCCATCACACTCCTGACTTGTGCCTTGTTGATGGTGGAAAGGCTTTGGGGAGTCAGGAGGTGAGTCACTCGCCGCAGAATACCCAGCATCTGACCTGCTCTCGTAGCCACAGTATTTATATGGCTGGTCCAGTTAAGTTTCTGGTCAATGGTGACCCCCAGGATGTTGATGGTGGGAGATTTGGCGATGGTAATGCCGTTGAATGTCAAGGGGAGGTGGTTAGACTCTCTCTTGTTGGAGATGGTCATTGCCTGGCACTTATCTGGCGCGAATGTTACTTGCCACTTATGAGCCCAAGCCTGGATGTTGTCCAGGTCTTGCTGCATGCGGGCTCGGACTGCTTCATTATCTGAGGGGTTGTGAATGGAACTGAACACTGTGCAGTCATCAGCGAACATCCCCATTTCTGACCTTATGATGGAGGGAAGGTCATTGATGAAGCAGCTGAAGATGGTTGGGCCTCGGACACTGCCCTGAGGAACTCCTGCAGCAATGCCCTGGGGCTGAGATGATTGGCCCCCAACAACCACTACCATCTTCCTTTGTGCTCGGTATGACTCCAGCCACTGGAGAGTTTTCCCCCTGATTCCCATTGACTTCAATTTTACTGGAGCTCCTTGGTGCCACACTCGGTCAAATGTTGCCTTGATGTCAAGGGCAGTCACACTCACCTCACCTCTGGAATTCAGCTCTTTTGTCCATGTTTGGACCAAGGCTGTAATGAGGTCTGGAGCCGAGTGGTCCTGGCGGAACCCAAACTGAGCATCGGTGAGCAGGTTATTGGTGAGTAAGTGCCGCTTGATAGCACTGTCGACGACACCTTCCATCACTTTGCTGATGATTGAGAGTAGACTGATGGGGCGGTAATTGGCCGGATTGGATTTGTCCTGCTTTTTGTGGACAGGACATACCTGGGCAATTTTCCACATTGTTGGGTGGATGCCAGTGTTGTAGCTGTTCTGGAAGAGCTTGGCTAGAGGCGCAGCTAGTTCTGGAGCACAAGTCTTCAGCACTACAGCTGGGATGTTGTCGGGGCCCATAGCCTTTGCTGTATCCAGTGCACTCAGCCGTTTCTTGATATCACGTGGAGTGAATCGAATTGGCCGAAGACTGGCTTCCGTGATGGTGGGGATATCGGGAGGAGGCCGAGATGGATCATCCACTCGGCACTTCTGGCTGAAGATGGTTGCAAACGCTTCAGCCTTGTCTTTTGCACTCACGTGCAGGACTCCGCCATCATTGAGGATGGGGATGTTTACAGAGCCTCCTCCTCCCGTTAGTTGTTTAATTGTCCACCACCATTCACGACTGGATGTGGCAGGACTGCATCGACAGCTGCGATCAAGTGGATCCCTTGAAGAGTATAGAGATTGCCAGAGTAGAGTTAAGAGAGAAATCAGGAGGGCAAAAAGGGGACATGAGATTGCTTTGGCAGATAAGGCAAAGGAGAATCCAAAGAGCTTCTACAAATACATAAAGGGCAAAAGAGTAACTAGGGAGAGAGTTGGGCCTCTTAAGGATCAACAAGGTCATCTATGTGCGGAACCACAAGAGATGGGTGAGATCCTAAATGAATATTTCACATCGGTATTTACGGTTGAGAAAGGCATGGATGTTAGGGAACTTGGGGAAATAAATAGTGATGTCTTGAGGAGTGTACATATTACAGAGAGGGAGGTGCTGGAAGTCTTAACGCGCATCAAGGTAGATAAATCTCCGGGACCTGATGAAATGTATCCCAGGACGTTATGGGAGGTTAGGGAGGAAATTGCGGGTCCCCTAGCAGAGATATTTGAATCATCCACCGCTACAGGTGAGGTGCCTGAAGATTGGAGGGTAGCAAATGTTGTGCCTTTGTTTAAGAAGGGTGGCAGGGAAAAGCCTGGGAACTACAGACCAGTGAGCCTGACATCTGTAGTGGGTAAGTTGTTAGAGGGTATTCTGAGAGACAGGATCTACAGGCATTTGGAGAGGCAGGGACTAATTAGAAACAGTCAGCATGGTTTTGTGAGAGGAAAATCATGTCTCACGAATTTGATTGAGTTTTTTGAAGGGGTAACCAAGAAGATAGATGAGGGCTGTGCAGTAGACGTGGTCTACATGGACTTCAGCAAAGCATTTGACAAGGTACCGCATGGTAGGTTGTTACATAAGGTTAAATCTCACGGGATCCAAGGTGAGGTAGCCAATTGGATACAAAATTGGATTGACGACAGAAGACAGAGGGTGGTTGTAGAGGGTTGTTTTTCAAACTGGAGGCCTGTGACCAGCGGTGTGCCTCAGGGATCGGTGCTGGGTCCGCTGTTATTTGTTATTTATATTAATGATTTGGATGAGAATTTAGGAGGCATGGTTAGTAAGATTGCAGATGACACCAAGATTGGTGGCATTGTGGACAGTGAAGAAGGTTATCTAGGATTGCAACGGGATCTTGATAAATTAGGCCAGTGGGCCGAGGAATGGCAGATCGAGTTTAATTTAGATAAATGTGAGGTGATGCATTTGGTAGATCGAATCGGGCCAGGACCTACTCCGTTAAAGGTAGGGCATTGGGGAGAGTTATAGAACAAAGAGATCTGGGAGTACAGGTTCATAGCTCCTTGAAAGTGGAGTCACAGGTGGATAGGGTGGTGAAGAAGGCATTCAGCATGCTTGGTTTCATTGGTCAGAACATTGAATACAGGAGTTGGGATGTCTTGTTGAAGTTGTACAAGACGTTAGTAAGGCCACACTTGGAATACTGTGTACAGTTCTGGTCACCCTATTATAGAAAGGATATTATTAAACTAGAAAGAGTGCAGAAAAGATTTACTAGGATGCTACTGGGACTTGATGGTTTGACTTATAGAGAGAGGTTGGATAGACTGAGACTTTTTTCCCTGGAGAGTAGGAGGTTTTGGGTGATCTTATAGAAGTCTATAAAATAATGAGGGGCATAGATAAGGTCGATAGTCAAAATCTTTTCCCAAAGGTAGGGGAGTCTATAACGAGGGGGCATAGATTTAAGGTGAGAGGGGAGAGATACAAAAGGGTCCAGAGGGGCAATTTTTTCACTCAAAGGGTGGTGAGTGTCTGGAACGAGCTGCCAGAGGCAGTAGTAGAGGCGGGTACAATTTTGTCTTTTAAAAAGCATTTGGACAGTTACTTGGGTAAGATGGGTATAGAGGGATATGGGCCAAGTGCAGGCAACTGGGACTAGCTTAGTGGTATAAACTGGGCGACATGGACATGTTGGGCCGAAGGGCCTGTTTCCATGTTGTAAACTTCTATGATTCTATGATTCTATGATTCTAACACACACACCATAAACACTGCAACATGCACACACACAAATACCAACATGGACACACCAACACATGCACACCAACAGAGCAACACACACACAAACACACACACCAACATACACACCAACATAGACACGCCAACAAACACGCACACCAACACACACAAACACCAGCATACACACACAAACATACACACCAACGCACACACCAACACACACACCAAATCATAGACACCCAACACAGACACACCAACACACACACCAACACACACACCAACACACACACCAACACACACACCAAATCATAGACACCCAACACAGACACACCAACACACACACAACGCACAAACAGACACACCAACAGACACACACCAACATACACATGAACACTAACACACATGTCAGCACACATGCATACCCCAACATACACGCACTCCAATACAGACACACCACATGCACACACCAACATGCACACAGCAACACACACACCAACACACACACACCAACAGACACAAACGCACACAGACACCAACACACACTCAAAATCCAACACACACAACCCAAAACACACACAAACACAACAAGGTACATGCACCAACACACACACCAATAGACACAGACATACCAACACACACACACAAACACACACATCCCAACACACACACACACCAACAAACACACGCCAACACAGACACACCAATACACACACACCAACACACAGCAACACACACAAACACACACACCAAAACACACACACGAACACACACACACCAACACATACCACAACACACGCATCAACACACACACAAAAACACACACCCTGCCCACACACACCAACACAGATGCACACCAGCACACCTGCACACCGACACACACACCAACACACAAACACACACCAACACACACAAACATCAGCACACACACCAACTCCAAACTCCAACACACACATGAACACACACCAACACACACCCCTGAAGGTAACAGGACAGGTAGATAAGGTGGTAAAGAAGACAGACGGGATACTTTCCTTTATTAGCTGAGGCATAGAATATAAGAGCAGGGAGGTTATGCTGGAACTGTATAAAACTCTGGTTAGGCCACAGCTCGAGTACTGAACATAAGAACATTAGAAATAGGAGCAGGAGTAGGCCATTCGGCCCCTCGAGCCTGCTCCGCCATTCAATCAGATCATGGCTGATCTTCTACCTCAACTCCACTTTCCCGCCCGATCCCCACATCCCTGGATTCCCTCAGAGTCCAAAAATCTATCGATCTCAGCCTTGAATATACTCAACGACTGAGCATCCACAGCCCTCTGGGGTAGAGAATTCCAAAGATTCACAAACCTCTGAGTGAAGAAATTCCTCCTCATCTCAGTCTTGAATGGCCGACCCCTTATCCTGAGACTATGTCCCCAAGTTCTAGACTCGTCAGCCAGGGGAAACATCCTCTCAACCTCGACCCTGTCAAGCCCCCTGAGTACAGTTGTGGTCACCACATTAAAGGAAAGATGTGATTGCACTAGAGAGGGTACAGAGGAGATTTACGAGGATGTTGCCAGGATTGGAGAATTTTAGCTATGAGGAAAGATTGGATAGGCTGGGGTTGTTTTCTTTGGAACAGAGGAGGCTGAGGGGAGATTCAATTGAGTGTATAAAATTATGAGGGGCCCAGATAGAGTGGATAGGGAGGACCTATTTCCCTTAGCAGAGGGGTCAGTGAACAGGGGGCATAGATTTAAAGTAATTGGTAAAAGGATTAGAGGGGAGCTGAGGAGAAATGTTTTCACCCAGAGGGCGGTGGGAGTCTGGAACTCACTGCCTGAGAGGGTGGGAGAGGCAGAAACCCTCAACTCATTTAAAAAGTACCTGGATGTGCACCTGAAGTGCTGTAACCCACAGGGCTACTGTTGACCGGAAGTCACCGGTTAACGGTTTTAGCTTAGTACACAGAGAAAGAGTCAATTCTCTCTTAATTCTCAATTCGCTTTATTAACGTTATTAGATCATGTACATACTGCTTCTACGTCTGGTTAGATATAGGCATGTAGTTTACAGCAGGTTATACAGGTTTATACTCAAACTAGGATTTAAACGCACACCCACTAGGTTTCTCTATTAATACTCCCCGAGTATCAGGCTTTAAACGCACACCCACTCGGTTTCCTGACGACACTCCCAGAGTGGTCCCAGAATAGAAAGGATATTATATTACCCGGAAAAGAGAGACGCTGCTGGCCAGGCAATTCTCCCTCTTACTCCCGACGTCGTCTCCACGTCCTTGACGTAAGGTTCCCACTTCCACGAGGGTTCGTTTCCAGAGTCTCCCAGAGTCTCCTTCACAAACAAAGACACACCAACAAAAACACACACACACACACACTCTCTCTCTTGCTCACAAACAAACAAAGACACACACTGAGCCCAAGCCAGCGACTCTTCAGTTTTTATTCCCCAAGTCTGTCTTTTCGAACGATGCTGTCTTCTCCGGTTGGCTCAGAGTTGCTGGAGTGACCGATGTCATCCCCTGATTGACTCTGTTCCAAGGGCCCAGGTAGCGTCACCGTTTCTTTGTCTCTGTAAGAAGCGGAACGAATTCAAACCGGTTCTGGCCAGTTCAGACCAGTGACTGAACTCCAGGTCACCTCAGTTCAAAAGGTCAGTGTCTTTGTGAGCACTTTGAATCCAGCTCAGCAGTCTTCTGCAGCCTCTGGCCAACAGCTACGGACCAAGTGCTGCAAAGTGGGATAAAGCTGGACAGCTCTTTTTCGGTCAGCACGGACATGATGGGCTGAATGGCCTCCTTCTGTGCCATAACTTTCTATGATTTTATAATTCTCTGATTCTAAGTGAGTACCTCCACTGGACGTCTCAGCTCGCCTGGGCTGTTTGTCCGGGCTCCAAACCCAGCCCTTCTGACTCAGAGGCAGCAAATATTACACCTGAGCCAGAGGTCACTCGGTACAGATGTAAACTTCTGTAATAGGGTAATAATAGTGGGGGATTTCAACTTCCCCAATATTAACTGGGATACTCAGAGTGTAAAAGGCTTAGAGGGTACAAAATTCTTAACGTGCATCCAGGAGAGCTTTTTGAGCCAGCATGTAGAAAGTCCTACAAGAGAGGGGACGGTACTGGACCTAATTCTAGGGAATGTGGCCGGCCAAGTGGAAGAAGTGCTAGTAGGTGAGCACTTTGGTGACAGTGACCATAATTCGGTGAGATTTAAGGAGGTCATGGAAAAGGATAGGGAGGGGCCAGAAATAAAGGTTCTAAATTGGGGGAAGGCCGATTTTAATAGGATAAGGCAGGATCTGGCCAAAATGGACTGGGATCAGCTGCTTGTAGGAAAATCCGCATCGGAGCAATGGGAGTCTTTCAGAAGGGAGATTGAGACCATACAATGGCAACATGTTCCCGTAAAGGTCAAGGGTGGTTCCAAGAACTCCAGGGAACCTTGGATGTCAGGGGATATACGAGAATGGATTAGGATAAAAAGGAGGGCTTTTGGCAGATACAAAAGGCTAAAGACGGAGGAAGCCCTAGAGGAGTACAAAAAGTGCAGGGGGATACTTAAAAAAGAAATTAGGAGATCAAGGAGGGGCCATGAAATAACACTGGCGAGCAAAATAAAGGAAAATCCTAAGATGTTTTATAAGTATATTAAGGGTAAGAGGATGACTAGGGAAAAAATAGGGCCCATTAGGGACAAAAATGGCAATCTGTGTGTGGAGCCGGCAGATGTAGGAGGGGTTCTAAATGAATTTTTTGCATCTGTTTTCACTATGGAGAAGGACAACGTAGACATAGAAATACGGCAGGGGGACTGTGATATACTCGAACATATTAACATCGAGCGGGAGGAGGTATTGGCGGTTTTAGCAGGCCTAAAAATGGATAAATCCCCAGGCCCGGACGAAATGTATCCCAGGCTACTGTGTGAGGCAAAGGAGGAGATTGCGGGGGCTCTGACACATATATTCAGAACCTCTCTGGCCACAGGGGATGTGCCAGAGGACTGGAGAACCGCTAATGTAGTACCATTATTCAAGAAGGGGAGTAGGGAAAAACCGGGGAACTACAGGCCAGTGAGCCTAACATCAGTGGTAGGAAAATTATTGGAAAAAATTAGTCTCCACTTGGAGAAGCAAGGATTAATCAGGGATAGTCAACATGGCTTTGTCAAGGGAAGATCATGTCTGACTAATTTGATTGAATTTTTTGAGGGGGTGACTAGGCGTGTGGATGAGGGTAACGCAGTGGATGTGGTATACATGGATTTCAGTAAGGCCTTCGATAAAGTCCCCCACAGGAGACTGGTCAAGAAGGTACGAGCCCATGGAATCCAGGGTGCCTTGGCACTTTGGATACAAAACTGGCTTAGTGGCAGAAGGCAGAGGGTGATGGTCGAAGGTTGTTTTTGTGACTGGAAGCCTGTGGCCAGTGGGGTACCACAGGGATCGGTGCTGGGTCCCTTGCTGTTTGTGGTCTACATTAATGACTTGGATATGAATGTAAAAGGTATGATCAGTAAGTTCGCTGATGATACAAAAATTGGTAGGGTGGTAAATAGCGAGGAGGATAGCCTCAGTCTGCAGGGCGATATAGATGGGTTGGTCAGATGGGCGGAACAGTGGCAAATGGAATTTAACCCGGAAAAGTGCGAGGTGATGCACTTTGGAGGGACTAACAAGGCAAGGGAATACACAATGAATGGGAGGACCCTAGGCAAGACAGAGGTTCAGAGGGATCTTGGTGTGCAAGTTCACAGATCCCTGAAGGCGGCGGAACAGGTAGATAAGGTGGTAAAGAAGGCATATGGGATACTTGCCTTTATTAGCCGAGGCATAGAATATAAGAGCAAGGAGGTTATGATGGAGCTGTATAAAACACTGGTTAGGCCACAGCTGGAGTACTGTGTGCAGTTCTGGTCGCCACACTACAGGAAGGATGTGATCGCTTTGGAGAGGGTGCAGAGGAGATTCACCAGGATGTTACCAGGGCTGGAGCGCTTCAGCTATGAAGAGAGACTGGGAAGATTGGGTTTGTTTTCCTTGGAGCAGAGGAGGCTGAGGGGGACATGATTGAGGTGTACAAAATTATGAGGGGCACAGATAGGATGGATACTAAGGAGCTTTTTCCCTTCGTTGAGGGTTCTATAACAAGGGGACATAGATTCAAGGTAAAAGGCGGGAGGTTTAGAGGGGATTTGAGAAAGAACTTTTTCACCCAGAGGGTGGTTGGAGTCTGGAACTCACTGCCTGAAAGGGTTGTGGAGGCAGGAACCCTCACAACATTCAAGAAGCATTTGGATGAGCACTTGAAATGCCATAGCATACAAGGCTACGGACCAAATGCTGGAATATGGGATTAGAGTAGACAGGGCTTGATGGCCGGCGCGGACACGATGGGCCGAAGGGCCTCTATCCGTGCTGTATAACTCTATGACTCTATGATTCTATGATTCACACACACACCAACACACCAACAGACACACACACACCAACACTCAAACACACCAACAGACACACACACACCAACACACAAACAGACACACACACCAACACACAAACACACCAACAGACACGCACACCAACACACAAACACACAAACAGACACACACACCAACACACAAACAGACACACACACCAACAGACACACACCAACACACAAACAGACACACACACCAACAGACACACACCAACACACAAACAGACACGCACACCAACACACAAACACACCAACAGACACGCACACCAACACACAAACACACCAACAGACACACATCAACACACAAACAGACACACACACCAACACACAAACACACCAACAGACACACACACCAACACACAAACACACCAACAGACACACGCACACCAACACACAAACACACCAACAGACACACATCAACACACAAACAGACACACACACCAACACACAAACACACCAACAGACACACGCACATCAACACACACCAACAGACACACACACCAACACACATACACCATCACACTCCAAAACAGACATCAGAACACACACACCAACACTCACACGAACACTCACACACCAACACACACACCAACACACACATCAACACACACGCACCAACACAAACACACAGATGCACACACACACTCACACACCAACACACATAGTCACAGGCACACACACAGATAAATAGGACAAATGAGAAATAGGAAAGGATCTAAGACTATAGTGGGAGTTGTGTATAGGAGCCCTGGCAGCAGCTCTGAAGTGCTCGATTGTATAAATGCAGAGATTAGACAAGCGTGTAAGAAAGGCATAGTGGTCTTAATGGGGGACTTCAACCTTCACATAGATTGGGAAAAGCAGACTAGCAACTGTCAGAAAGGTAGTGAATTTCTCGAGTGTGTCCGGGATAGTTTTCTACAGCAGTATGTCCTAGAGGCAACAAGGGGGCAAGCCTTACTAGATTCAGTAATGAGTAATGAACCAGATTTAGTTAACGGCTTAACTGTGCGTGAACATCTATCCAATAGTGATCATAACATGATCGAGTTCAATGTGGTGTTTGAAAGGGAAAAAAGTGAATCAGCTGCTAAGATTCTAGACTTGGGCAAGGCCGACTTCAATGGGATGAGACAGAGACTGTCCACAGTAAACTGGGCAAATCTGTTAATGGGTAAAACGACTGATGATCAGTGGGAAATGTTTAAAGAAACATTTAACGTGATACAGAACTGGTTTATACCCCTGAGGGGCAAGAACTCTACTTGCCAAAAAAAACAGCCATGGACAACTAAAGAGGTAAGGGACAGTATAAGACATAGGAAAGGTCAAACAAAAAGGCAAAAAACGGCACAGATCCTGGCGAATGGGAAAAATACAAAGATCAACAAAGTGTCACAAAACAGATAGTAAGAGCAACAAAAAGAGAGTATGAAAAGAAACTTGCAAGGGATATCAAAACCAATACGAATAACTTTTATAGTTATATTAGGAAAAAGAGGGTGGTCAGGAGCAGTGTTGGCCCCTTAAAAACTGAAAGTGAGGATATTGTCATTGACAATGGGGAAATGGCGGACATGTTGAACAATTACTTTAGAGTCATAGAGTTATACAGCACGGATAGAGGCCCTTCGGCCCATCGTGCCCGCGCCGGCCATCAGCCCTGTCTCCTCTAATCCCATATTCCAGCATTTGGTCCGTAGCCTTGTATGCTATGGCATTTCAAGTGCTCATCCAAATGCTTCTTGAATGTTGTGAGGGTTCCTGCCTCCACAACCCTTTCAGGCAGTGAGTTCCAGACTCCAACCACCCTCTGGGTGAAAAAGTTCTTTCTCAAATCCCCTCTAAACCTCCCGCCTTTTACCTTGAATCTATGTCCCCTTGTTATAGTACCCTCAACGAAGGGTGTTTGCCCTTTCCTATGTCAGTATTTACAGTAGAAAAAGAGGATAGCATGCCGGAAATCCCAAGAAAACTAATATTGAATCGGGGACAGGGACTCGATAAAATTAACATAAGTAAAGCAACAGTAATGAAGAAAATAATAGCACTAAAGAGTGACAAATCCCCAGGACCAGATGGTTTCCATCCCAGGGTTTTAAAGGAAGTAGGTGAGCACATTGCAGATGCCCTAACTATAATCTTTCAAAGTTCTCTAGATTCAGGAACTGTCCCTCTAGATTGGAAAATTGCACATGTCACTCTGCTTTTTAAGAAAGGAGAGAGAGGGAAACCAGGGAATTATAGACCAGTTAGCCTAACATCTGTTGTGGGGAAAATGCTGGAGTCTATAATTAAGGATAGGGTGACTGAACACCTCGAGAATTTTCAGTTAATCAGAGAGAGCCAGCATGGATTTGTGAAAGGTAGGTCGTGCCTGACAAATATGATTGAATTTTTTGAAGAGGTGACTAAAGTAGTGGACAGGGGAATGTCAATGGATGTTATTTATATGGACTTCCAGAAGGCATTTGAAAAAGTCCCATATAAGAGACTGTTAGCTAAGATAGAAGCCCATGGAATCGAGGGAAAAGTACGGACTTGGTTAGGAAGTTGGCTGAGCGAAAGGTGACAGAGAGTAGGGATAATGGGAAGGTTCTCACATTGGCAGGATGTGACTAGTGGAGTCCCGCAGGGATCTGTCTTGGGGCCTCAATTATTCACAATATTTATTAATGACTTAGATGAAGGCATAGAAAGTCTCATATCTAAGTTTGACGATGACACAAAGATTGGTGGCATTGTAAGCAGTGGAGATGAAAACATAAAATTACAAAGGGATATTGATAGATTAGGTGAATGGGCAAAACTGTGGCAAATGGAATTCAATGTAGACAAATGTGAGGTCATCCACTTTGGATCAAAAAAGGATAGAACAGGGTACTTTCTAAATGGTGAAAAGTTAAAAACAGTGGATGTCCAAAGGGACTTAGGGGTTCAGGTACATAGATCATTGAAGTGTCATGAACAGGTGCAGAAAATAATCAAGAAGGCTAATGGAATGCTGGCCTTTCTATCTCGAGGACTGGAGTACAAGGGGGCAGAAGTTATGCTGCAGCTATACAAAACCCTGGTTAGACCGCACCTGGAGTACTGAGAGCAGTTCTGGGCACCGCACCTTCGGAAGGACATATTGGCCTTGGAGGGTGTGCAGCGTAGGTTTAGTAGAATGATACCCGGACTTCAAGGGTTAAATTACAAGGAGAGATTACACAAATTGGGGTTGTATTCTCTGGAGTTTCGAAGGTTAAGGGGTGATCTGATCGAAGTTTATTATATTAAGGGGAACAGATAGGATGGATAGAGAGAAACTATTTCCGCTGGTTGGGGATTCTAGGAGTAGGGGGCACAGTCTAAAAATTAGAGCCAGACCTTTCAGGAGTGAGATTAGAAAACATTTCTACACACAAAGGGTGGGAGAAGTTTGGAACTCTCTTCCGCAAACGGCAATTGATACTAGCTCAATTGCTAAATTTAAATGTGAGATAGATAGCTTTTTGGCAACCAAAGGTATTAAGGGATATGGGCCAAAGGCAGGTATATGGAGTTAGATCACAGATCAGCCATGATCTTATCAAATGGCGGAGCAGGCATGAGGGGCTGAATGGCCTACTCCTGTTCCTATATTCCTATGTTCCTATGTCCCTTGACACGAACAGCCACACACACCAACAAACACACAGACACACACACAGAAAGTCACACGCACCAACACACACACAAACACCAACATAGAATCATAGAATTAAAGAATGTTTACAGCACAGAAGGAGGCCATTCGTCCCGCCAAGCCTGTGCCGGCTCTTTGTAAGAGCAATCCAATTAGTCCCATTCCCCTGCTTTTTCCCCGTAGCCCTGCAAATTTTTTCCCTTCAAGTATTAATCCAATTCCTTTATGAAAGTCACATTTGAATCTGCCTCCACCGCCCTTTCGTGCAGTGCATTCCAGACACACACACACAGACACACACCAACACACACACACAGACACACACACACACAGACATACACACACAGACACACACACACCAACACACACACAGACACACACACACACAGACATACACACACACACACACCAACACACACACACACACACACAGACACACACCAACACACACACACAGACACACACACACACAGACAGACACACACAGACACACACCAACACACACACACAGACATACACACACAGACACACACACACACACACAGACATACACACACAGACACACACCAACACACACACAGATATACACACACACACAGACACACACCAACACAGACACAGACACACACACACACAGGCACATACACACCAACACACACACAGACACACACACACACAGACACACACACACAGGCACATACACACCAACACACACACAGACACCAACAGACACACACATCAACACACACACTCCAACACACACACAGATACATACACATACACCAACAGACACACAAGCACCAACACACACAAATACACACACCAACACACATGCACACAAACACATACAAAGACACACACACCAATATACACACCAACACACACACACACACAGGCATTTGAAAGGTGCCACATAAACGGTTGTTACACAAGATAAGGGCTCATGGGGTTGGGGGTAATATATTAGCATGGATAGAGGATTGGTTAAAGGACAGAAAACAGAGAGTAGGGATAAACGGGTCATTCTCAGGTTGTCAGGCTGTAACTAGTGGGGTACCACAAGGATCAGTGCTTGGGCCTCAGCTATTTACAATCTATATTAATGAGTTAGATGAAGGGACCGAGTGTAATGTATCCAAGTTTGCTGATGATACAAAGCTAGGTGGGAAAGTAAGCTGTGAGGAGGACACAAAGAGTCTGCAAAGAGATGTAGGCAGATTAAGTGAGTGGGCAAGAAGGTGGCAGATGGAGTATAATGTGGGGAAATGTGAGGTTATTCACTTTGGTAGGAAGAATAGAAAAACAGAATGTTTTTTAAATGGTGAGAAACTATTAAATGTTGGTGTTCAGGGAGTTCTGGGTGTCCTCGTACAAGAAACACAAAAAGTTAGAATGCAGGTACAGCAAGCAATTTGGGAGCATTTAGGGAGCAGCGATCACAGTATTATAAGGTTTAGAAGAGCTATGGAAAAGGACACAGACCACTCTAAAGTAAAAATACTCAATTGGAGGAGGGCCAATTTCAGTGGGATGAGAACAGATCTGGCCCGGGTAAATTGGAATCAAAGATTGGCAGGCAAAACTGTAATAGAACAGTGGGCGGCCTTTAAAGAGGAGATGGTTCGGGTACAGTTTAGGTACATTCCCACGAGGGGGAAAGGGGTAACTAAAGCCAGAGCTTCCTGGACGATGAAAGAGATAGAGAGTAAGATGAAAGGGAAAAAAGGGGCGTATGACAGATATCAGGTTGATAACACAAGTGAGAACCAGGCAGGATATAGAAAGTTCAGAGGGGAAGTGAAAAAGGAAATAAGAGGGGCAAAGAGAGAGTCTGAGAATAGACTGGCGGCCAACATAAAAGGGAATCCAGATGCTGCCAGAGTCTCAGTAAAGGAAGGTATAGTTGAGATACTGGATGGGCTAAAAATTGATAAAGAGGTACTTGAAAGGTTAGCTTTACTTAAAATAGATAAGTCACCCGGTCCGGATGGGATGCATCCTAGGTTGCTGAGGGAAGTAAGGGTGGAAATTGCGGAGGTACTGGCCATAATCTTCCAAACATCCGGAGATACGGGGGGTGGTGCCAGAGGACTGGAGAATTGCAAATGTTACACCCTTGTTCAAAAAAGAGTGCAAGGATAAACCCAGCAACTATAGGCCAGTCAGCCAGTGGGGAAACTTTTAGAAACGATAATCCAGGACAGAATTAGCAGTCACTTGGACGAGTGTGGATTGATTAGGGAAAGCCAGCACAGATTGGTTAAAGGCAAATCGTGTTTAATTAACCTGATAGAGTTTTTTGAGAGGTAACAGAGAGGGTCGATGAGGGCAATATGCGGTAGCATAGTGGTTACGTTACTGGACTAGTAATCCAGAGGCCTGGACTAAAATCCAGAGTCATGAGTTCAAAGCCCGCCACGGCAGCTGGCGAATATAAATTCAATTAATTAATTAAAAATTCAATTAATGGAATAAAATACTAGTATCAGTAATGATGGCCATGAAACTACCGGATTGTCGTAAAAACCCATCTGGTTCACTAATGTCCTTTAGGGAAGGAAACCTGCCGTCCTGACCTGGTCTGGCTGATATGTGACTCCAGACCCACAGCAATGTGGTTGATTCTTAATTGCCCTCTGAAATGGCCCAGCAAGCCACTCAGTTGTAAAATCTCGCTACGAAAAGTCATAACAAGAATAAAACCGGACGGACCACCCGGCATCGGACACGACAACGGCAAAACACCAAGCCCAGTCGACCCTGCAAGGTCCTCCTTACTAACATCTGGGGACTTGTGCCAAAATTGGGAGAGCTGTCCCACAGACTAGTCAAGCAACAGCCTGACATAGCCACACTCACAGAGTCATATCTTTCAGCCAACGTCCCAGACTCTTCCATCACCATCCCTGGGTATGTCCTGTCCCACCGGCAGGACAGACCCACCAGAGGTGGTGGTACAGTGATATACAGTCATGGAGGGAGTGGCCCTGGGAGTCCTCAACATTGACTCTGGACCCCATGAAATCTCATGGCATCAGGTCAAACATGGGCACGGAAACCTCCTGCTGATTACCACCTACCACCCTCCCTCAGCTGATGAATCAGTCCTCCTCCATGATTGAGCACCACTTGGAGGAAGCACTGAGGGTAGCAAGGGCACAGAATGTACTCTGGGTGGGGGACTTCAATGTGCATCACCAAGAGTGGCTCGGTAGCACCACGACTGGCCGAGTCCTGAAGGACATAGCTGCCAGACTGGGCCTGCGGCAGGTGGTGAGGGAAAAACTGACTTGACCTCGTCCTCACCAATCTACCTGTCGCAAATGCATCTGTCCATGACAGTATTGGTAGGAGTGACCACCGCACAGTCCTCGTAGAGATGAAGTCCTGTCTTCGCACTGAGGACACCATCCAACGTGTTGTGTGGCACTACCACCGTGCTAAATGGGATAGATTCAGAACAGATCCAGCAGCTCAAAACTGGGCATCCATGAGGCGCTGTGGGCCATCAGCAGCAGCAGAATTGTATTCCAGCACAATCTGTAATCTCATGGCCTGGCATATTCCTCACTCTACCATTACCAACAAGCCAGGGGATCAACCCTGGTTCAATGAGGAGTGTAGAAGAGCATGCCAGGAGCTAGCACCAGGCGTACCTAAAAATGAGGTGCCAACCTGGTGAAGCTACAACTCAGGACGACATGCATGCTAAACAGCGGAAGCAACATGCTATAGACAGAGCTAAGCGATTCCACAACCAACGGATCAGATCAAAGCTCTGCAGTCCTGCAACATCCAGTTGTGAATGGTGGTGGACAATTAAACAACTAACGGGAGGAGGAGGCTCTGCAAACATCCCCATCCTCAATGATGGCGGAGTCCAGCACGTGAGTGCAAAAGACAAGGCTGAAGCGTTTGCAACCATCTTCAGCCAGAAGTGCCGAGTGGATGATCCATCTCGGCCTCCTCCCGATATCCCCACCATCACGGAAGCCAGTCTTCGGCCATATTCGATTCACTCCACGTGATAGCAAGAAACGGCTGAGTGCACTGGATACAGCAAAGGCTATGGGCCCTGACAACATCCCAGCTGTAGTGCTGAAGACTTGTGCTCCAGAACTAGCTGCGCCTCTAGCCAAGCTGTTACCAGTACAGCTACAACACTGGCATCTACCCGACAATGTGGAAAATTGCCCAGCTATGTCCTGTCCACAAAAAGCAGGACAAATCCAATCCAGCCAATTACCGCCCCATCAGTCTACTCTCAATCATCAGCAAAGTGATGGAAGGTGTCGTCGACAGTGCTATCAAGCGACACTTACTCACCAATAACTTGCTCACCGATGCTCAGTTTGGGTTCCGCCAGGACCACTCGGCTCCAGACCTCATTACAGCCTTGGTCCAAACATGGACAAAAGAGCTGAATTCCAGAGGTGAGGTGAGAGTGACTGCCCTTGACATCAAGGCAGCATTTGACCGAGTGTGGCACCAAGGAGCCCGAGTAAAATTGAAGTCAATGGGAATCAGGGGGAAAACTCTCCAGTGGCTGGAGGGTTGTGAATCTTTGGAATTCTCTGTCCCAAAAGGATGCTGAGTCATTGAGTATGTTCAAGGCTGAGATGGATTTTTGTCTCTCGGGGAATCCAGGGATGTGGGGATCGGGCAGGAAAGTGGAGTTGAGGTCGAAGATCAGCCATGATCTGATTGAATGGCGGAACAGACTCGAGGGGCTGGATGGCCGACTCCTGCTCCTTCTTAAAGTAATTATTTAATGTGTCCGCCATTTCCTTCTTTTCATTACAATATCACCACTATCAGTTTTTAAGGGGCCCACATTGCTCTTAATCACCCTCTTTTTTCTATAATAATTGTCAACATTTTTTGTGTTAATTTTGATATCCCTTGCAAGTTTCTTTTCAGACTTGCTTTTTGTAGCTCTCACTATCTGTTTTGTCACCCTTTGCTGGTCTTTGTATCTCTCCCAGTCGCCTGGATCTGTGCTTTTTTTTTGCATTTTTATATGCTTTTTGATACCTCCTTTGTCGACCGTGGCTGTTTTTTTTGGCAAGTACAGCTCTTGCCCCTTAGGGTGTAAACTGGTTCAGTATCACGTTAAATCCTTTTTTGAACACCTCCCACTGATTCGATGTAATTCTATCTGTAAGAATCCCGAGCTGACAGATAGTGCTGTTCCTCCTCATTTGCAGTTAGTTAAATCAATCTACTGATTCAAAACATTATTAGAGCTGACTGAAAATTGCCAGAGAATTTCTTGGCAAGATGGGAGCCTCGTTATCTAATTTTGAGTGGATGTGTTTGAGGTTAGATCATACAGTCTGCTAATCTTGTTACAGATGCTGAACAGAACATTGTATCTGGCTCCTTCCTTGAGGCCCGATTTGCAATTCATTTCAAATCCCTGAAATTGAACATCGGGCCAACGGTGACAGGGTTCAGGTGGGAGGGGGAGGGGGAGGAGGGCAGTAGGTTCTTTTCACCCATGTCAAAATCCAGGCTGACACTCCCAGCACAGTACTGAGGGAGTGCTGCACTGTCGGAGGGTCAGTACTGAGGGAGTGCTGCACTGTCGGAGGGTCAGTACTGAGGGAGTGCTGCACTGTCGGAGGTCAGTACTGAGGGAGCGCTGCACTGTCGGAGGGTCAGTACTGAGGGAGTGCTGCACTGTCGGAGGGTCAGTACTGAGGGAGTGCTGCACTGTCGGAGGGTCAGTACTGAGGGAGCGCTGCACTGTCGGAGGGTCAGTACTGAGGGAGTGCTGCACTGTCGGAGGGTCAGTACTGAGGGAGCGCTGCACTGTCGGAGGGTCAGTACTGAGGGAGCGCTGCACTGTGGGAGGGTCAGTACTGAGGGAGCGCTGCACTGTGGGAGGGTCAGTACTGAGGGAGCGCTGCACTGTCGGAGGGTCAGTACTGAGGGAGCGCAGCACTGTCGGAGGGTCAGTACTGAGGGAGCGCCGCGCTATCGGAGGGTCAGTACTGAGGGAGCGCTGCACTGTCGGAGGGTCAGTACTGAGGGAGTGCTGCACTGTCGGAGGGTCAGTACTGAGGGAGCGCTGCACTGTCGGAGGGTCAGTACTGAGGGAGTGCTGCACTGTCGGAGGGTCAGTACTGAGGGAGCGCTGCACTGTCGGAGGGTCAGTACTGAGGGAGTGCTGCACTGTCGGAGGGTCAGTACTGAGGGAGCGCTGCACTGTCGGAGGGTCAGTACTGAGGGAGTGCTGCACTGTCGGAGGGTCAGTACTGAGGGAGTGCTGCACTGTCGGAGGGTCAGTACTGAGGGAGTGCTGCACTGTCGGAGGGTCAGTACTGAGGGAGCGCTGCACTGTCGGAGGGTCAGTACTGAGGGAGTGCTGCACTGTCGGGGGGTCAGTACTGAGGGAGCGCTGCACTGTCGGAGGGTCAGTACTGAGGGAGCGCCGCACTGTCGGAGGGTCAGTACTGAGGGAGCGCTGCACTGTAGGAGGGTCAGTACTGAGGGAGCGCCGCACTGTCGGAGGGTCAGGACTGAGGGAGCGCCGCGCTGTCGGAGGGTCAGTACTGAGGGAGCGCTGCACTGTCGGAGGGTCAGTACTGAGGGAGCGCTGCACTGTCGGAGGGTCAGTACTGAGGGAGCGCTGCACTGTCGGAGGGTCAGTACTGAGGGAGCGCTGCACTGTCGGAGGGTCAGTACTGAGGGAGCGCTGCACTGTCGGAGGGTCAGTACTGAGGGAGCGCTGCACTGTCGGAGGGTCAGTACTGAGGGAGGGCTGCACTGTCGGAGGGTCAGTACTGAGGGAGCGCTGCACTGTCGGAGGGTCAGTACTGAGGGAGCGCTGCACTGTCGGAGGGTCAGTACTGAGGGAGCGCTGCACTGTCGGAGGGTCAGTACTGAGGGAGCGCTGCACTGTCGGAGGGTCAGTACTGAGGGAGCGCTGCACTGTCGGAGGGTCAGTACTGAGGGAGCGCTGCACTGTCGGAGGGTCAGTACTGAGGGAGCGCTGCACTGTCGGAGGGTCAGTACTGAGGGAGCGCTGCACTGTCGGAGGGTCAGTACTGAGGGAGCGCTGCACTGTCGGAGGGTCAGAACTGAGGGAGTGCTGCACTGTCGGAGGGTCAGTACTGAGGGAGCGCCGCGCTGTCGGAGGGTCAGTACTGAGGGAGCGCTGCACTGTCGGAGGGTCAGTACTGAGGGAGCGCTGCACTGTAGGAGGGTCAGTACTGAGGGAGCGCTGCACTGTCGGAGGGTCAGTACTGAGGGAGCGCTGCACTGTCGGAGGGTCAGTACTGAGAGAGCGCTGCACTGTAGGAGGGTCGGTACTGAGGGAGCGCTGCACTGTCGGAGGGTCAGTACTGAGGGAGCGCTGCACTGTCGGAGGGTCAGTACTGAGGGAGCGCTGCACTGTCGGAGGGTCAGTACTGAGGGAGCGCCGCACTGTCGGAGGGTCAGTACTGAGGGAGCGCTGCACTGTCGGAGGGTCAGTACTGAGGGAGCGCTGCACTGTCGGAGGGTCAGTACTGAGGGAGCGCTGCACTGTCGGAGGGTCAGTACTGAGGGAGCGCTGCACTGTCGGAGGGTCAGTACTGAGGGAGTGCTGCACTGTCGGAGGGTCAGTACTGAGGGAGCGCTGCACTGTCGGAGGGTCAGTACTGAGGGAGCGCCGCACTGTTGGAGGGTCAGTACTGAGGGAGTGCTGCACTGTCGGAGGGTCAGTACTGAGGGAGCGCTGCACTGTCGGAGGGTCAGTACTGAGGGAGCGCTGCACTGTCGGAGGGTCAGTACTGAGGGAGCGCTGCACTGTCGGAGGTTCCGTCTTTCGGATGAGACATTAAATCGAGGCCCTGTCTGCCCCTCTCAGGTGGACGTAAAAGATCCCACAGCCACTATTTTGAAGAAGAGCAGGGGAGTTCTCCCCGGTGTCCTGGTCAATATTTATCCCTCAACCAACATCACCAAAAAACAGATTATTATCACATTGCTGTTTGTGGGATCTTGCTGTGCACAAATTGGCTGTCGCATTTCCTACATTACAAGAGTGACTACACTTCAAAAATGCTTCAGTGGCTGTGGAGCACTTTGGGACGTCCTGAGGTCGTGAAAGGCGATATAGAAATGCAGGTTCTTTCTTTCTTTCTTTTTTCACACCTGGTCATTTCCAAATTGCCTTTGTGTGTGAGTCGCACTAAACGTGTCGTCGATGCCAACAGGTTCCTGACTTGAGGTGATGCTTTGGGGTGGGATAGATAACGGCACCCGAGCCCACCAAGATCCTTCTATTTTTTGTGAAACAACCTGTAACGTTCAAGGGACAAAATCCCCAGTGGACGAACACACCACTTGTTGAGTCATCCAGACTGGGACGGGGGTCAGGTTTGATCCTTGGCCTGTGCTGGGTTAGGTAACTACAGACGGGGCAGCAGTCACTGAATTCCCTCTCCGAACCCATGAGGGGAGGAGGGGAGAAGTCTGACCCTGTGCTGAAAAGTGCCTGCGTGCAAACACTGGGTGAAGACGAGGCAGTGATGCCCTCCACAGTGGAATAGCCTGCCAGCATGGTGAAGGAGGACTGGTGGTGGTGGGTGGGTGGGGGAACAGAGGCTGATGCCTTTGGAGATGTATTGCAGCAAGAGTCAGGAGAGGCAAGGAGTAAATACAGATCGGCTTCGCATTCCTGCTCGGTGCTGAGTTTGCTCAGCTCAAGGGTACGATATTGTAACGGTGTGGGGTACAGTATGGGGTACGGCAGTGTCGTGGTTACACTACTGGACTCGTAATCCAGAGAACATGGGTCCAAATCTCACTCAGGCAGTTTGGGAATTCGAATTCAGTTCAAACAATTATCAGTAAAAGTGATCATGAAGCTGTCGGATTGGATTAAAACTCAACTGGTTCACTGATGTCCTTTCGGGAATGAAACCTGCCGTCCTGACCCGGTCTGGGCCTATTTGTGACTCCAAACCCTCAGCAATGTGGTTGACGTTTAACTACCCGCTGAATTGCCCAGCAAGACACTCAGTTACATCAAAACTGCTCCCAGGTGTAACTATGGGATGGGCTTCAGGAGGCGAAGGGAGGAGATAAAGCCAGGTTCCTGCCCCTGTCCGCCAATCCAATGGAAAGAGCGGAGCTGTGAATGCTGGATAAGGGCTGGATGGGGAATTCGTATGCGATGCCCCTGCAGTTCAACAGCCAGTCAATGCTCACTGTCGAGCCGAGGTACAAGATGCCTGCTGAATTGCTGTGGCAACTCTGCCCCACCATCGGCCAATGTCTATGGAGCCGAAGGTGGGGAGGGGGAATACTGGCAGTAATCTGAGCACAGCCCCATGTGTTAAGTGCAAATTCATGTTCGAACGTTAACTCTACCCTCTGGGTTCCTTGTATAACAGAAGTAGGAGAGGCTTACTTCAGATGTTTGGATCAATGCGGGTGGCTCACCTTTCACTGCTCCCAGTAATGTTTGTGCCTCTAAACTGTCCCATCAAACACTCCCAGGGCAGGTACAGCACGGGTTAGATACAGAGTAAAGCTCCCTCTACACTGTCCCATCAAACACTCCCAGGGCAGGTACAGGGTTAGATACAGAGTAAAGCTCCCTCTACACTGTCCCGTCAAACACTCCCAGGGCAGGTACAGCACGGGTTAGATACAGAGTAAAGCTCCCTCTACACTGTCCCATCAAACACTCCCAGGGCAGGTACAGCACGGGTTAGATACAAAGTAAAGCTCCCTCTACACTGTCCCATCAAACACTCCCTGGGCTGATACAGCACGGATTGGAATTTTTTTTTATTCGTTCATGGGATGTGGGCATCGCTGGTGAGGCCGGCATTTATTGCCCATCCCTAATTGCCCTTGAGAAGGTGGTGGTGAGCCGCCTTCTTGAACCGCTGCAGTCCGTGTGGTGACGGTTCTCCCACAGTGCTGTTAGGAAGGAAGTTCCAGGATTTTGACCAGCGACGATGAAGGAACGGCGATATATTTCCAAGTCGGGATGGTGTGTGACTTGGAGGGGAACGTGCAGGTGGTGTTGTTCCCATGTGCCTGCTGCCCTTGTCCTTCTAGGTGGTAGAGGTCGCGGGTTTGGGAGGTGCTGTCGAAGAAGCTTTGGTGAATTGCTGCAGTGCATCCTGTGGATGGTACACACTGCAGCCACAGTGCGCCGGTGGTGAAGGGAGTGAATGTTTAGGGTGGTGGATGGGGTGCCAATCAAGCGGGCTGCTTTGTCCTGGATGGTGTCGAGCTTCTTGAGTGTTGTTGGAGCTGCACTCATCCAGGCAAGTGGAGAGTATTCCATCACACTCCTGACCTGTGCCTTGTAGATGGTGGAAAGGCTTTGGGGAGTCAGGAGGTGAGTCACTCGCCGCAGAATGCCCAGCCTCTGACCTGCTCTTGTAGCCACAGTATTTATATGGCTGGTCCAGTTAAGTTTCTCGTCAATGGTGACACCCAGGATGTTGGTGGTGGGGGATTTGGCGATGGTAATGCCGTTGAATGTCAAGGGGAGGTAGTTAGACTCTCTCTTTTTGCAGATAGTTATTGCTTGGCACTTGTTTGGCGCGAATGTTACTTGCCACTAATTAGCCCAAGCCTGGATGTTGTCCAGGTCTTGCTGCATGCGGGCTCGGACTGCTTCATTATCTGAGGGGTTGCGAATGGAACTGAACACTGTGCAATCATCAGCGAACATCCCCATTTCTGACCTCATGATGGAGTGAAGGTCAATGATGAAGCAGCTGAAGATGGTTGGGCCTAGGACACTGCCCTGAGGAACTCCTGCAGCAATGCCCGGGGCTGAGATGATTGGCCTCCAACAACCACTACCATCTTCCTTTGTGCAAGGTATGACTCCAGCCACTGGAGAGTTTTCCCCCTGATTCCCATTGACTTCAATTTTACTCGGGCTCCTTGGTGCCACACTCGGTCAAATGCTGCCTTGATGTCAAGGGCAGTCACTCTCACCTCACCTCTGGAATTCAGCTCTTTTGTCCATGTTTGGACCAAGGCTGTAATGAGGTCTGGAGCCGAGTGGTCCTGGCGGAACCCAAACTGAGCATCGGTGAGCAGGTTATTGGTGAGTAAGTGCCACTTGATAGCACTGTCGACGACACCTTCCATCACTTTGCTGATGATTGAGAATAGACTGATGGGGTGGTAATTGGCCGGATTGGATTTGTCCTGCTTTTTGTGGACAGGACATATCTGGGCAATTTTCCACATTATCGGGTAGATGCCAGTGTTGTAGCTGTACTGGAACAGCTTGGCTAGAGGCGCGGCTAGTTCTGGAGCACAAGTTTTCAGCACTACAGCCAGCTTCTTCGACAGCACCTCCCAAACCCGCGACCTCTTGAAGGACAAGAGCAGCAGGCACATGGGAACAACACCACCTGCACGTTCCCCTCCAAGTCACACACCATCCTGACTTAAAATATATCGCCGTTCCTTCATCGTCGCTGGGTCAAAATCCTGGAACTCCCTTCCTAACAGCACTGGGAGAACCTTCACCGCACGGACTGCAGTGGTTCAAGAAGGCGGCTCACCACCACCTTCTCAAGGGCAATTAGGGATGGGCAATAAATGCCGGCCTCGCCAGCGACGCCCACATCCCATGAATGAATTTTTTAAAAATGTTGTCGGGGCCCATAGCCTTTGCTGTATCCAGTGCACTCAGCCGTTTCTTGATATCACGTGGAGTGAATCGAATTGGCTGAAGACTGGCTTCTGTGTTGGTGGGGATATCGGGAGGAGGCTGAGATGGATCATCCACTCGGCACTTCTGGCTGAAGATGGTTGCAAACGCTTCAGCCTTGTCTTTTGCACTCACGTGCTGAACTCCGCCATCATTGAGGATAGGGATGTTTACAGAGCCTCCTCCTCCCGTTAGTTGTTTAATTGTCCACCACCATTCACAACTGGATGTGGCAGGGCTGGAGAGCTTTGATCTGATCCGTTGGTTGTGGAATCGCTTAGCTGTGTCTATAGCATGTTGCTTCCATTGTTTAGCATGCATGTAGTCCTGAGTTGTAGCTTCACCAGGTTGGCACCTCATTTTTAGGTACGCCTGGTGCTGCTCCTGGCATGCTCTTCTACTCTCCTCATTGAACCAGGGTTGATCTCCTGGCTTGTTGGTAATGGTAGAGTGAGGAATATGCCAGGCCATGAGGTTACATGAGGTGCTGGAATACAATTCTGCTGCTGCTGATGGCCCACAGCGCCTCATGGATGCCCAGTTTTGAGCTGCTAGATCTATTCTGAATCTATTCCATTTAGCACGGTGGTAGTGCCACACAACACGTTGGATGGTGTCCTCAGTGCGAAGACGGGACTTCGTCTCCACAAGGACTGTGCGGTGGTCACTCCTACCAATACTGTCATGGACAGATGCATCTGGAACAGGTAGATTGGTGAGGACGAGGTCAAGTAGGTTTTTCCCTTCTGTTGGTTCGCTCACCACCTGCCGCAGGCCCAGTCTGGCAGCTATGTCCTTCAGGAATTGGCCAGCTCGGTCAGTAGTGGTGCTACCGAGCCACTCTTGGTGATGGACATTGAAGTCCCCCACCCAGAGTACATTCTGTGCCCTTGCTACCCTCATTGCTTCCTCCAAGTGGTGTTCAACATGGAGGAGGACTGATTCATCAGCTGAGGGAGGGCGGTAGGTGGTAATCAGCAGGAGGTTTCCTTGCCCATGTTTGACCTGATGCCATGAGATTTCATGGGGTCCAGAGTCAATGTTGAGGACTCCCAGGGCCACTCCCTCCTGACTGTATATCACTGTACCGCCACCTCTGGTGGGTCTGTCCTGTGGTGGGACAGGACATACCCTGGGATGGGAATAAAGCTCTCTGTGTATTGTCCGTTCTTGACTCGAGTAATGCACCCCCATGTTCCACCAGTGTGAGATTTCCATTTCCTGAAGCACCCCTCCTTTTGTTCTCTGAGATTACAATTTTGTGTTGAATGATGGGTGATTTTGAAACTTTGGAATTGCAGTCTCTCAGAAACTCCCTCAAACTAATTTCCAGCCGGGTCCTTCAGGCAGATCCAAGCAGAGCTTCGGTGTCAGGAACCTGGGAACCAGGCCCCGAGAGAAGAGTCGGCCATCGTGACACAAGGAGATCCCAGGATTGGGGGTGAAGGGAAGAAAGTTCCTTAAGGAAACACCTCTGGTCCCCATCTATTCAAGCTCTGTATACTGAGTTCAGCTGGGATAAAAATAATGAGGACACTTTAAGTGTAGGGTTGCCAACTCTAGTTGGACATATTCCAGGAGGGGTTATCACATGACCGCCTGTCTCCAGCCAACCTGCCCCCACACTCCCGCCATTGGTCGCCCAACACGTCCCTATTTGCCTTCCTACACTAATTGGAAAGAGACTCTTCATTTCCCGATTCGATAATTCTTTACTGTCAGTAAAACAGCCCTTTCTCCTCATGTCCAATATTTTTATAACTAATAACAGAAGTGTTCAAATAAAATTTAAACTGCAATATTCCCGATACTTTATCTCCCGGGTGTTTTGTTCCCAGCAGTGTCCTGGAGATTAATCTTCAATTCCTGGAGATTCCAGGGCAGTCCAGGAGGGCTGGCACACTTCCTTCAGTGTGTTTCCACATTGAACACGGATGCTCTCTTTCCCCACATGTGTGTGCGGCCTGGAGTTCCTCAGTGATGAAATCAACTGCATCCACCTTTTTGGAGATATTATTACAAATGTCGTTTGCCCTTTCAAACGTTGCCACATTGTGAAGACCGTTTTCTCCCAAATTCTCCTTTTGAAAACACAGATGGAATAAAATGGCCCGGCTCGTTCTGCCTGAAGACCTGCGATTTATCATCCCCTCCCCCCCACTGTACATTTTAATTAAGATTTTAATTGTTCCTCTTGCGTAAAGCAGCCTTTAAGGGCTCTGCGTGTACGTTCAGAGAACCTGTGTCTTTTGGGACGCTGCCCCCCTCTGTGGGCTTCGAGTTGATGAAATTTGCTTCCGGCTGGGCCACAGAACCTGACCTATAAAACAGATTTAATTCAGTTTCCATAAAAGAATTCTTCTCCTGCTATATTAGAATAAATACACGGACTGGAAGTCTCGAGGGATGGAGTTTGGAAGATGAACAGATTACAAGTGGCAGTCTGTTCACACATTCCTCTTCCTCCTTAATGAAAGTGTAATCAAAGGTCTTTTTTTTTGTTTCAAACCAGCCCGCTCGTCTGACAGATTAACAGCTCCAAATACGGGCAGCACAAGATGGAAGCAAATAGAAATTCATCCTTTGTAGTCTTCACATTGCAAAGCCTGATACACAGTCAGCAAACCATAACTGGCACTGTTACTAAGGAGAAACCCAGGAGATTTAAGAACAAAAACAGTTTTGTAGGTTTGAATTTTGCTTCCTCTCTCTTTTTGCTCCTTATTTACCCTGGTGCGTTTTACCATCTGGCTCGATTTCTTTTAAAAAAAAATGTTGTTGCCATTCTCGTGCTTCTAAATTTTTTATTATTTCCCCTGTTCCCAACCCCCAGTTCTTCAAAGTCTGGTTTGTCGCTGCAATATTCCTGGGATGCAAACGGGACACTGTGGCTCAGGTTCTCTTTCTCCTCTCTGTCTGTCTGTCTGTCTCGAGCAAGAGACTTGAACACAAAATCCAGGCTGACACTCCCCGTGCTGGTACTGAGGGAGCGCTGCACTGTCGGAGGGTCAGTACTGAGAGAGCGCTGCACTGTCAGAGGGTCAGTACTGAGGGAGCGCTGCACTGTCGGAGGGTCAATACTGAGAGAGCGCTGCACTGTCGGAGGGTCAGTACTGAGGGAGCGCTGCACTGTCGGAGGGTCAGTACTGAGGGAGCGCTGCACTGTCGGAGGGTCAGTACTGAGGGAGCGCTGCACTGTCGGGGGATCAGTACTGAGGGAGCACTGCACTGTCAGAGGGTCAGTACTGAGGGAGGTCTGCACTGTCGGAGGGTCAGTACTGAGGGAGCGCTGCACTGTCGGAGGGTCAGTACTGAGGGAGCGCTGCACTGTCGGAGGGTCAGTACTGAGGGAGCGCTGCACTGTCGGAGGGTCAGTACTGAGGGAGCGCTGCACTGTCGGAGGGTCAGTACTGAGGGAGCGCTGCACTGTCGGAGGGTCAGTACTGAGGGAGCGCTGCACTGTCGGAGGGTCAGTACTGAGGGAGTGCTGCACTGTCGGAGGGTCAGTACTGAGGGAGTGCTGCACTGTCGGAGGGTCAGTACTGAGGGAGTGCTGTACTGTTGGAGGTGCCGTCTGCCCTGTCAGTTGGATGTAAAACATTCCACAGCCACTATTTTGAAGAAGAGCAGGGGAGTTCTCCCCTGTGTCCTGGGCCAGTATTTATGCCTCAATCAACAACACTAAATCCGATTATCTGGTCATTATCACATTGCTGTTTGTGGGATCTTGCTGTGCACAATTGGCTGCCGCATTTCCTACATTACATCAGTGACTACACTTCAAAAGTACTTCATTGGCTGTAAAATGCTTTGGGACGTCCCGAGGTAGTGAAAGGCACTATAGAAATGCAAGTACGATCTTCCTTCTAAACCTCCTCATGCTCGGCTTCTACCTGAATTCCCTTGAGATGTGTCCCAGCGAGTGACCGCCCTTATTGATAACCAACATTCACAATATACCACAATGTTTGTTTTTATGTATCACTTCACAACACCGCAAAACCATTGACCTAATGACGCTATTTGAAAGCGAGCCCAGCATTCTGAGCCCAATCCAACATTACTCTCTCAACCAAAAGATAAAAGGGAAACTTGCATTTATATAACGGCTTTAACGACCTCTGAACGTCACAGCCAATGAAGTCCTTTCGAACTGTAGTCACTCTTGTAATGTAGGAAATGAACCAACCACAGAAAACAATACTGATCGTTTGTCTTATTGCTGTTTGTGGAACCTTGCTCTGTACAACATGGCTGCTGTGTTTGCCTATATAACAATGCATTTCAAAGTAATTCATTGCTTGAAGCCCGCAGAGAGGCTTCTGGGAGATGTGATAATGTGCTAAATTATTGCAAGGTTTCCATTCTTGCCCATTTACGTTACCTGATTCAATATCCTTCCTCGGGAACTTGTTTCCAGATCCCAATCACCCTTTCAGGGAAATAAGTTCTGCCAGACTTCCTTTTTTCACTCCTAACTTCCTCATTTTTAACCTGTGTCCTCTGGGATTTGAACCCTCCGTCACAAGGAACAATTTTCCTGACAAATCAACAGCAACAACAACAACTTGCGTTTATATCGTGCCTTTAACACCCCAAGGGGCTTCAAAAATGCATCATCAAGATAAAAATGGTCACCGAGCCAAAGAAAGAGATATTAGGAGGGGTGACCAAAAACTTAGCCAAAGAGGTAGATTTTAATGAGGGTATTGAAGGAGGAGAGGTGAAAGTGGAGGGGATTAACGAGGGAATTGCAGAGCTTAGGGCCTAGACTGCTCAAGGCACGGCCGCCAATGGTGGGGTGAAGGGAAGTGGCAAATCACATGACGCTGGAGATCAAGAGTTCAAGGGCGGAGGGGTGGTGAGGGTTGTTGGGCTGGAGGAGGTTACAGAGATAGGGAGGGATGAGGCCATGAACGGATTTGAACACAAGGATGAGAATTCAAAATTTGAGGAGTTAGAGGATTGGCAACTAATGCAGACCAGAAAGGACAGCGGTGATGAGCAAATGGGATGGTGCAGGATGGGATACAGGCAGCAGAAACACTTCCATTCAGTTGTCGGGGATGGTCAGTCACTGCAGTTATTTTGTGTAGTTGCCAATGGTTACGGTGCTGTAATGGCCATGTTTGATATGGGGTCTGCTCACGCCCACAGTGGGTTTTGTCTGGTGAACTGGGCACTTTTCACTGTGTTTAATGATTGAAAATTGTTGGTGAGGGACAGATCATTTTGTGTCACTGTTCTCTGAGTATAAATTCTATTCATTTTAAAATAGGAACATTGGAATTGCTGGACGATAAAAGACCACAGTCCATCTAGTTCGCCTTCGACCATCCTGGTAGTCGTTAACGATAATGGAGTTGTTGACTAATCGTAGCAATCAATCTCCGTCAATGAGTCTCCAACAGACCCAGATATGAGTCGAGGAAAACCCCCAGAGGCCCAGAGTCACCTGATCCTCCCGAGTCTGTTACACTCACCACAGGTCACGTCTCAAATTACTCATAAACTCGTTCCCAAAATAGTATTTTCTGAATTTTTTTGGCAGTACGTATATAGATGTAGGGATGAACCAGGTAATTATAGACCAGTCAGCCTGGTGGGTGAGTTTCTGGAATACAGGATAAAGTTAATATTTACTTAGAAAGACATGGGTTAATCAGTGAATTCTCTACCACAGAAGGCTGTGGAGGCCAAGTCACTGAATATATTTAAGAAGGAGCGAGATAGATTTCTAGACACAGAAGGCATCAAGGGGTATGGGGAGAGAGCGGGAATATGGTATTGAGATAGAGGATCAGCCATGATCATATTGAATGGCGGAGCAGGCTCGAAGGGCCGAATGGCCTACTCCTGCTCCTATTTTCTATGTTTCTATGTTTCTATGACAGCCAGCATGGATTTATAAAAGGCAAAATGTGTCTGACAAATTGAATAGAGTATATTAATGAAGGAAATGAAGTGGATGGTGTGTACATAGATTTTTGAAAGGCTTTTGGTAACATTTAGGCATGGTATTAAGGGAGTAGGGCAGTATGGTTCGGAAGTGGGTTAAAGGACAGAAAACAGCGACTAGTGGTTAATGGATGTTTTTCTATCCGTAGGGATTTAACCAGTGATGTCCCCCAGGGGCCAGAGTTAGGACCTTGCTCTGAATATATATATATCAAAAATCTGGACATGGGTATTGGGGGTACAATATCAGAATTTTCAAAAGACACAAAAATTGGTGGCACATTTAAGAGGACTATAAGCAAATTCAGAAGGACCCGGATAGATTAATAGATTGGGCAGATATCTGATAAAATTTGATATGGAGAAACGTGAGGTGAGGTGATACATTTTGGGAGGAAGAATGAGGGTGGGAGAACTTTAAAAGGTGTAGAGGAGCAGAGAAATTTAGGGGTTCAGGTACACAAATCTTTAAAAGTGGTTGGACAAGTTGATAAAGCTGTAGAAGAAATAGAGGAGATCCCAGGTTTTAGGAATAGGGGCCCATGCATTGTGTTCTGCCCCCAGGGCAGGTCCTAATTCAAGTCTTACACACGAGACTCTCGAGCCACTCACTAGGGGAAGAGGAGCTGAGGTGATTTCCCTGTTGCCTTCCTGACGGTTTTTATCTTCAGTGCACCTTCTCCTGGGTGGACTGCAACCGAAGCAAAAAGAGCCCCCACTTGCCCTTATGATGGGATGGGGACACCTGCACCCATCGGAAGCGAGTACCCCTACTGGTCAACCCAGTATTCAGAACTGATTCTCCGGTCTCCGCTCGCCTGGGCTCTTTGGGCTGGGCTCCAAACCCAACCCTTCTGACTCAGAGGTGGGAATACTGCCCCTGAGCCAGTGGTCACTTGGTACAGATGTGAGTACCCCAAGTATTTAGAGACCATATTGTAGACTCCACTTGCCAGGGTTGTCTGGAGTGGGGCTCGAACCCCTCACCTTCTAACTTGTGTTAAAGCATTGAATTTCTTCCTGCACTGCATCCATGTTCATGATGCTGTTCCCCGGGCATTGACGTCGTCCCCCGCTGCCTCTCACTGTCTTTTGGATATATGTCAGGAGGGCCTCTTGCCCCCCCTCCCCACCCCGCCCCGCGCATATAGGATGTCCCTCCTTCTGTCCACCTCTTGCACCAAGGTCACTGGTGCATCAGCAGAGAACCTTGGTGCACACTCTCTCGCAGGCCTGGTACAAACTCAGATCGGCCGATTGGTGAGGTCTGATGTGCAGATTGGAGGATGTGGGATTTAGTAGTGTGCAACCTTTATTCAATGTTTTAACATAACTCATCAGTTTGTAAACATAGAACGGCATCTGTGTTTTACGTGTGTGATGTCTGATCTCCATTCAGACTCCGTGCAGACAGTAGACTGTTATTTTCAGCAAATAACAGGTAGCATAGAATCATAGAAAGTCATGGCACAGAAGGAGGCCATTCGGCCCATCGTGTCCGTACTGGCCGAAAAAGAACTGTCCAGCCCAATCCCACTTTCCAGCACTTGGTCCGTAGCCCTGTGGGTTACGGCTCTTCAGGTGCACATCCAGGTACTTTTTAAATGAGTTGAGGGTTTCTGCCTCTCCCACCCTTTCAGGCAGTGAGTTCCAGACCCCCACCACCCTCTGGGTGAAAACATTTCTCCTCAGCTCCCCTCTAATCCTTCTACCAATCACTTTAAATCTATGCCCCCTGGTCACTGACCCCTCCGCTAAGGGAAATAGGGTAAGAGATTTTAAGAGACAGCCTGCCTTTAAGAGATTGGGGCTCCCCCTGCGGGTGGAAAGTGTGAATTGCATTGAATCCTTGTTCAACGCTGATTCGGAACGTTGCTTGAAGGTAACTCCTCAGGCCTCACAAAAGTCTCGTCCTGCCTGCTCTGGGGGCACTGGGCATGGGGTAATAGCAGATCGCACTACAGACGCCCAATAATAGGCACGGTCCAATATTTTTCCCCTCAGAGAGTAGTGGTGAACGGTTGTTTTTCGGACTGGAGGGAGGTGTACAGTGGTGTTCCCCAGGGGTCGGTGCTGGGACCACTGCTTTTCTTGATATATATTAATGACTTGGACTTGGGTGTACAGGGCACAATTTCAAAATTTGCAGATGACACAAAACTTGGAAGTGTAGTGAACAGTGAGGAGGATAGTGATAGACTTCAAGAGGATATAGACAGGCTGGTGGAATGGGCGGACACGTGGCAGATGAAATTTAACCCAGAGAAGTGTGAAGTGATACATTTCGGTAGGAAGAACGAGAGATCTGGGGATATATGTGCACAAATTGTTGAAGGTGGCAGGACAGGTTGAGAAAGTGTTTAAAAAAGCATATGGGATCCTGGGCTTTATAAATAGAGACATAGAGTACAAAAGTGGAGTATTGGGCACCGCACTTTAGGAAAGATGTGAAGGCCTTGGAGAGGGTGCAGAAGAGATTTACTAGAATGGTTCCAGGGATGAGGGACTTCAGTTATGTGGTGAGACTGGAGAAGCTGGGATTGTTCTTCTTAGAGCAGAGAAGGTTAAGGGGAGATTTGATAGAGGTGTTCAAAATCATGACTGATGTAGACAGAGTAGAGGGAGAGAAACTCTTCCCATTGGCAGAAGGTCAAGAACCAGAGGACACAGATTTAAGGTGCAAAAGAACCAAAGGTGACATGAGGAAAAACTTTTTTTTACACAGTGAGTGGTTAGGATCTGAAATGCACTGCCCGAGGGGGTGGTGGAGGCAGATTCAATCATGGCCTTCTAAAGGGAACTGGATAAATATTGAAGGAAAAAAATGAAGGGCTACGGGGATAGGGAGGGGGAGTGGGACTAGCTGGACTGCTCTTGCATGGAGCCGGCACGGACTCGATGGGCCGAATGGCCTCCTTCTGTGCCGTAACCATTCTATGATTCTTCTATGATTCAATGATTCCTCCAAGATGATACCAGAGGCTTTAGTTTTTGAGGAGAGATCAGAGAAACTGGAACTCTTTTCATCAGAACAATGAAGGTTTAGGAGGAAATCCGATCGAGGGGTTCAAAATCATGCAAAGTTTTGATAAAGTAAATGGGGAGAATCTAGTTCCACTGTTTACTGAGTCAGGAACCAAAGGATAGAAATGTAAGATCAGCACCAAAAAAACAAAGGGAGAGGATTGGAGAATTTTAATCACCTTGGAATGTACTGGCTTTTAAAAGGGAAGTCGATAAATCTTTGAAGAAAGAAAAAATTGAGTTCTGTAAAAATTATACGGCTCTATTCGATGTTTTCTGCCATTTTCAACTCACCCACAAAAAGCTGGAGCTGTATTTATTTTCGGAGGTGGCTGTTGAGGTGCATGGCCTGTGTGTGAACTCTTGCAGTGAAGTGACAGAGGGACTCTCTGAGAGACCTTTCAATGATGAGAAAGGAGATATATTTCCTTGTTTCGAGCCCTGGCGAACCACGTTCACTCTTTAGGCCTGAGGCCTGAACTATCCAAATCCAATATGAAAGTCTGCTTGACCATCAATTATTCACATCTTTAAAGTCCCTTCATATCTGGCTTGATCTGTCCTTAAGCAGTGGGACACTGCTGTGTGTTTTAAATGAGTTTCAATCACCTAGTTTATAATTTATTGGAACCGAAAAAGTTGGTTTGGATGCTGCAGATATCAACCTGCTGGGTTAATGACTTCATTACAGTGATGCACAAAGGAATTTTACATGAGTGCAATAATCAGTGAGCTAAAAATAGAACTCAATAGAAGTTACCCTGAGGAACTGCTCTCAGTGCTATTTCAGTACAAAGTACTCAGTCTGAAAACACAGCTTAAAAATCCCCACCAGATAGCAGATCATTACCACTCCTCCAACACTTTAATTCCTCCTTATCTCTGATGGAGGTTGAGGAGAGGATACACCTCCCCTGGTCGAGCTGCCTGTCTCGGACTCATGGAAAATGGCCACTGAAGACTGACCAGAGCTTGAACCAATAGCCCAGCGAGGGTCAGCACCTTCAGACTTTGGGCGAGGGGGGAGAAGAAATTAGAAGGGGATCTTTTTCTATATAAAAGAACGGATCTTCATAGTCTTTGGTTGAGTGTCGAGTTACTTCCTTGTATTTGGAATAAAGGTCACATTGCTCAACATTAAAATGGCCGACTGGCATCTCTCCGACTGGCCCCAGTTGCTGATCTGGCCCCAGTTGTTGTTCTTGCCCCAGTTGCTGATCTTGCCCCGGTTGTTGATCTTACTCCAGTTGCTGATCTTGCCCCAGTTGCTGATCTTACTCCAGTTGTTGTTCTTGCCCCAGTTGCTGATCTTGCCCCAGTTGCTGATCTTGCCCCAGTTGTTGATCGTACTCCAGTTGCTGATCTTGCCCCAGTTGCTGATCTTGCCCCAGTTGTTGATCTTACTCCAGTTGCTGATCTTGCCCCAGTTGCTGATCTTGCCCCAGTTGTTGATCTTGCCCCAGTTGCTGATCTTGCCCCAGTTGTTGATCTTGCCCCAGTTGCTGATCTTGCCCCAGTTGTTGATCTTGCCCCAGTTGTTGATCTTGCCCCAGTTGCTGATCTTGCCCCAGTTGTTGATCTTGCCCCAGTTGTTGATCTTACTCCAGTTGCTGATCTTGCCCCAGTTGCTGATCTTGCCCCAGTTGTTGATCTTGCCCCAGTTGCTGATCTTGCCCCAGTTGTTGATCTTGCCCCAGTTGCTGATCTTGCCCCAGTTGCTGATCTTGCCCCAGTTGCTGATCTTGCCCCAGTTGCTGATCTTGCCCCAGTTGCTGATCTTGCCCCAGTTGTTGATCTTGCCCCAGTTGCTGATCTTGCCCCAGTTGTTGATCTTGCCCCAGTTGCTGATCTTGCCCCAGTTGCTGATCTTGCCCCAGTTGTTGATCTTGCCCCAGTTGCTGATCTTGCCCCAGTTGCTGATCTTGCCCCAGTTGTTGATCTTGCCCCAGTTGCTGATCTTGCCCCAGTTGTTGATCTTGCCCCAGTTGTTGATCTTGCCCCAGTTGTTGATCTTGCCCCAGTTGTTGATCTTGCCCCAGTTGTTGATCTTGCCCCAGTTGCTGATCTTGCCCCAGTTGTTGATCTTGCCCCAGTTGTTGATCTTGCCCCAGTTGTTGATCTTGCCCCAGTTGTTGATCTTGCCCCAGTTGTTGATCTTGCCCCAGTTGTTGATCTTGCCCCAGTTGTTGATCTTGCCCCAGTTGTTGATCTTGCCCCAGTTGTTGATCTTGCCCCAGTTGCTGATCTTGCCCCAGTTGTTGATCTTGCCCCAGTTGTTGATCTTGCCCCAGTTGTTGATCTTGCCCCAGTTGTTGATCTTGCCCCAGTTGTTGATCTTGCCCCAGTTGTTGATCTTTCCCCAGTTGTTGATCTTGCCCCAGTTGCTGATCTTGCCCCAGTTGTTGATCTTGCCCTCCCTGCTATAGACACGGTTAAAGGGGTGGGAAAAGATGAAGACCATTCTTCCCCCACTGCAGCAAACAAAATATGTATTAATTTCACACCTTATCAGGCCTCCCAGAAACATTTGGAAACACGGTGAATGTCTTTGAAGTGAAGAAATGAATGTTGTTATATTGCAAATGTGGAAATTATTTTGCACAGTGTGAGACCATATCCAGAGCATTGAAATGAACAAACGTTTAATTTGGCTGTTGGTGTTGGTTGAAGGAGGAGTGTTTACCAGAGCTCCAGGAGAACTCCCCTGCTCTTCTTCAAAATGGTGCCATGGGATCGTTGCTCTCCATCTGAACAGGCCTCAGTTTAATCTAAAGGACAGCACCTCTGACAATGCAATAGTCTATCAATACTGCACTGGAGCACCAGCCAGATTCAAGGCCGGACAATTGTGTATTTTTCAAAGGGCAAGTGATTCCACTTGGGAGAAATAAATACTTGATTCTGAGAACAGTTCGAAACAAGATAGGCGTTTGGTTCAGTGTATAGCCAGCTACAGCCTCCATATACCCCCGCTGTGTCCACACACTGCATCGGGACACCAATAGATCCTGAGATAGAGGGTGGGTGTAACAGAGGGAGTGTTATAACTGAGAGTCTTATACTGAGGGGGGGGTGTAATAGAGGGAGTGTTATAACTGAGAGTCTTATACTGAGGGGGGGGACTAATAGAGGGAGTGTTATAACTGAGAGTCTTATACTGAGGGGGGGTGTAATAGAGGGAGTATTATAACTGAGAGTCTTATACTGAGGGGGGGTGTAATAGAGGGAGTGTTATAACTGAGAGTCTTATACTGAGGGGGGGGGGGTAATAGAGGGAGTATTATAACTGAGAGTCTTATACTGAGGGGGGGTGTAATAGAGGGAGTGTTATAACTGAGAGTCTTATACTGAGGGGGGGTGTAATAGAGGGAGTGTTATAACTGAGAGTCTTATACTGAGGGGGGGTGTAATAGAGGGAGTATTATAACTGAGAGCCTTATACTGAGGGGGGGGTAATAGAGGGAGTGTTATAACTGAGAGTCTTATACTGAGGGGGGGTGTAATAGAGGGAGTATTATAACTGAGAGTCTTATACTGAGGGGGGGTGTAATAGAGGGAGTGTTATAACTGAGAGCCTTATACTGAGGGGGGGGTAATAGAGGGAGTGTTATAACTGAGAGCCTTATACTGAGGGGGGGTGTAATAGAGGGAGTATTATAACTGAGAGCCTTATACTGAGGGGGGGGTAATAGAGGGAGTGTTATAACTGAGAGTCTTATACTGAGGGGGGGTGTAATAGAGGGAGTATTATAACTGAGAGCCTTATACTGAGGGGGGGGTAATAGAGGGAGTGTTATAACTGAGAGTCTTATACTGAGGGGGGGGTGTAACAGAGGGAGTGTTATAACTGAGAGCCTTATACTGAGGGGGGGGTGTAACAGAGGGAGTGTTATAACTGAGAGCCTTATACTGAGGGGGGGGTAATAGAGGGAGTGTTATAACTGAGAGCCTTATACTGAGGGGGGGTGTAACAGGGGGAGTGTTATAACTGAGAGCCTTATACTGAGGGTGGGGGTAATAGAGGGAGTGTTATAACTGAGAGCCTTATACTGAGGGGGGGGTAATAGAGGGAGTGTTATAACTGAGAGTCTTATACTGAGGGGGGGGGTAATAGAGGGAGTGTTATAACTGAGAGTCTTATACTGAGGGGGGGGGGTAATAGAGGGAGTGTTATAACTGACAGACACAGGTCTCACACTGGTGTCCCCCCGAGTGACCGTGCTTCATACAAAAGCATCAGGGAGTTTCACTTTATTTCATTCGTTCATGGGATGTGGGCGTCGCTGGCGAGGCCGGCATTTATTGCCCATCCCTAATTGCCCTTGAGAAGGTGGTGGTGAGCCGCCTTCTTGAACCGCTGCAGTCCGTGTGGTGACGGTTCTCCCACAGTGCTGTTATGAAGGGAGTTCCAGGATTTTGACCCAGCGACAATGAAGGAACGGCGATATATTTCCAAGTCGGGATGGTGTGTGACTTGGAGGGGAACGTGCAGGTGGTGTTGTTCCCATGCGCCTGCTGCTCTTGTCCTTCTAGGTGGTAGAGGTCGCGGGTTTGGGAGGTGCTGTCGAAGAAGCCTTGGCGAGTTGCTGCAGTGCATCCTGTGGATGGTACACACTGCAGCCACAGTGCGCCGGTGGTGAAGGGAGTGAATGTTTAGGGTGGTGGATGGGGTGCCAATCAAGCGGGCTGTTTTGTCCTGGATGGTGTCGAGCTTCTTGAGTGTTGTTGGAGCTGCACTCATCCAGGCAAGTGGAGAGTATTCCATCACACTCCTGACCTGTGCCTTGTAGATGGTGGAAAGGCTTTGGGGAGTCAGGAGGTGAGTCACTCGCCGCAGAACACCCAGCCTCTGACCTGCTCTTGGAGCCACAGTATTTATATGGCTGGTCCAGTTAAGTTTCTGGTCAATGGTGACCCCCAGGATGTTGATGGTGGGGGATTCAGCGATGGTAATGCCTTTGAATGTCAAAGGGAGGTGGTTAGACTCTCTCTTGTTGGAGATGGACATTGCCTGGCACTTGTCTGGCGTGAATGTTGCTTGCCACTTATCAGCCCAAGCCTGGATGTTGTCCAGGTCTTGCTGCATGCGGGCACGGACTGCTTCATTATCTGAGGGGTTGCAAATGGAACTGAACACTGTGCAATCATCAGCGAACATCCCCATTTCTGACCTTATGATGGAGGGAAGGTCATTGATGAAGCAGCTGAAGATGGTTGGGCCTAGGACACTGCCCTGAGGAACTCCTGCAGCAATGTCCTGGGGCTGAGATGATTGGCCTCCAACAACCACTACCATCTTCCTTTGTGCAAGGTATGACTCCAGCCACTGGAGAGTTTTCCCCCTGATTCCCATTGACTTCAATTTTACTCGGGCTCCTTGGTGCCACACTCGGTCAAATGCTGCCTTGATGTCAAGGGCAGTCACTCTCACCTCACCTCTGGAATTCAGCTCTTTTGTCCATGTTTGGACCAAGGCTGTAATGAGGCCTGGAGCAGAGTGGTCCTGGCGGAACCCAAACTGAGCATCGGTGGGCAGGTTATTGGTGAGTAAGTGCCGCTTGATAGCACTGTCGACGACACCTTCCATCACTTTGCTGATGATTGAGAGTAGACTGATGGGGCGGTAATTGGCCGGATTGGATTTGTCCTGGTTTTTGTGGACAGGACATACCTGGGCAATTTTCCACATTGTCGGGTAGATGCCAGTGTTGTAGCTGTACTGGAACAGCTTGGCTAGAGGCGTGGCTCCTGCATCAAGCACAAGGTGCAGGGAACAGTGGGAGTCTCTAAAAAGCAGGCACTCAAATGGTTTAAAGGAGTGGCTGAGCCTGAGAAGGAATCTACAGCCTGGGTGGAATCTAAAACACGGAGGGCGAAGGCAGCATTTGTACGGTCACTATGACCGGGTCAGCTGACTCTGCCCAGAGCCCGAATCGAACCTGCTTCTTTCTGCTCCGTGTGGATCCTCCACTGACTGCCACAGGTCTCTCCTCTGACTGCAGGTATGTGAAGGACAGCCTGGGGGCAGCGGAGGGAAATCGAGCTAGCGGGGGTCAGGGGGGTGGTGGAATTGCTGACCCCTAAAGTGGGGCCTCCTGATTGTCCCGCCATTAATTTAAATGGATGGAAATTCGAGCAGGGCGGGTTATATGTGACTGTAACTCCACCTGCTGTACCTCCACCTGCTGTACCTCCAAATACTGTACCTCCACCTGCTGTACCTCCAAATACTGTACCTCCACATGCTGTACCTCCAAATACTGTACCTCCACATGCTGTACCTCCAAATGCTGTACCTCCACCTGCTGTACCTCCACCTGCTTTACCTCCACGTGCTGTACCTCCGCATGCTGTACCTCCAAATACTGTACCTCCACATGCTGTACCTCCAAATGCTGTACCTCCACCTGCTGTACCTCCACCTGCTGTACCTCCACGTGCTGTACCTCCACCTCCTGTACCTCCACGTGCTGTACCTCCACGTGCTGTACCTCCGCGTGCTGTACCTCCGCGTGCTGTACCTCCACGTGCTGTACCTCCACGTGCTGTACCTCCACCTCCTGTACCTCCGCGTGCTGTACCTCCACGTGCTGTACCTCCACGTGCTGTACCTCCACCTCCTGTACCTCCGCGTGCTGTACCTCCACCTCCTGTACCTCCGCGTGCTGTACCTCCACGTGCTGTCCCTCCGCCTGCTGTACCTCCACCTCCTGTACCTCCACGTGCTGTACCTCCGTGTGCTGTACCTCCACGTGCTGTACCTCCACCTCCTGTACCTCCACCTCCTGTACCTCCGCGTGCTGTACCTCCGTGTGCTGTACCTCCACGTGCTGTACCTCCACCTCCTGTACCTCCACGTGCTGTCCCTCCGCCTCCTGTACCTCCACCTCCTGTACCTCCACATGCTGTACCTCCGCGTGCTGTACCTCCACGTGCTGTACCTCCACGTGCTGTCCCTCCGCCTCCTGTACCTCCACCTCCTGTACCTCCACATGCTGTACCTCCACGTGCTGTACCTCCACCTCCTGTACCTCCACGTGCTGTACCTCCACGTGCTGTACCTCCACATGCTGTACCTCCACCTGCTGTACCTCCACGTGCTGTACCTCCGCGTGCTGTACCTCCGCGTGCTGTATCTGGGAATTCCTGTACGTCCAAGCACAATAATAAGAAATTCTGCCCCTCTTCAGGTGCCAGCCGTGGTTCAGTGACAGCAATCTCGCCTCGGAGTCAGAAGGTCGTCAGTTTAAATCCCACTCCAGAGACTTGAGCACCTGATCTCGGCTGGTGTTCCCAGCACAGTACTGAGGGAGTGCTGCACTGTTGGAGGTGTACTGTCTTTCAGGTGGGATGTTAAACCGAGGCCCAGTCTGCCCTCTCAGGTGGACATGAAAGACCCCATGGCCACTATTCGAAGAAGAGCAGGGGAGTTCTCCCCGGTGTCCTGGCCAAAATGTATCCCTCAACCTACATCTCTAAAACAGATGATCTGGTCATTATCACGATGCTGTTTGTGGGATCTTGCTGTGCACAATTGGCTGCCGCATTTCCTACATTACAACAGTGACTACACCTCAAAAAGTACTTCATTGGCTGTAAAGTGTTTTGGGACGTCCTGAGATCCTGAAAGACGCTGTAGAAATACAAGTTCTTTCCTTCTTTCTGTCTTCAGCTGAGTGATTTGGAGGAGATTGGCCGTTTTATAATGAGGGCAGTGTATTTCCTGGGCCGTTTCTGGAGCAGCTTTTCGATCATGGCCGTTATAACAATGGCGAACAGTCTGAAATGTCATTCTGCCGGAGTAGTTAATCGGATAATCGCTCTGGATCCAGTCCATAGCCCTCCCTGATAAACATGAATGAGATTCAACTCAGGGGGTCCCAAAAGTTCCAGCCTTCTGACGATTTATTAAACTCTGCCCTTTTTATAAACTGACTGATGTGTGATTGATGAGTTTTATCAAATGCAGCATTTAAACAATTATAAGGGGGATTTTCACCAACATAACTGCTGTGCAGGACTGCGATTTAATTGAGAAGGTTGGTGCACTTTGCACAGATTGACTGTATGCAGCACGAGTGAGGCTTGTGCCGAGAACGCAAAATGAGGAATGGAAGACATCACAATCAGGGATTTGAGTCGTCTTTCAATGCTCATCAAGGTGAGGGACATCAGTGGGCAAATGGAACACTTTCCCGATCAGTCACTCAGTCTGAGGTACAGGGTTAGATACAGAGTAAAGCTCCCTCTACAATGTCCCATCAAACACTCCCAGGGCAGGTACAGGGTTAGATACAGAGTAAAGCTCCCTCTACACTGTCCCATCAAACACTCCCAGGGCAGGTACAGCACGGGTTAGATACAGAGTAAAGCTCCCTCTACACTGTCCCATCAAACACTCCCAGGGCAGGTACAGGGTTAGATACAGAGTAAAGCTCCCTCTACACTGTCCCATCAAACACTCCCAGGGCAGGTACAGCACGGGTTAGATACAGAGTAAAGCTCCCTCTACACTGTCCCATTAAACACTCCCAGGGCAGGTACAGCACGGGTTAGATACAGAGTAAAGCTCCCTCTACACTGTCCCATCAAACACTCCCAGGGCAGGTACAGCACGGGTTAGATACAGAGTAAAGCTCCCTCTACACTGTCCCATCAAACACTCCCAGGGTCAGGTACAGCACGGGTTAGATACAGAGTAAAGCTCCCTCTACACTGTCCCATTAAACACTCCCAGGGCAGGTACAGGGTTAGATACAGAGTAAAGCTCCCTCTACACTGTCCCATCAAACACTCCCAGGGCAGGTACAGCACGGGTTAGATACAGAGTAAAGCTCCCTCTACACTGTCCCATCAAACACTCCCAGGGTCAGGTACAGCACGGGTTAGATACAGAGTAAAGCTCCCTCTACACTGTCCCATTAAACACTCCCAGGGCAGGTACAGGGTTAGATACAGAGTAAAGCTCCCTCTACACTGTCCCATCAAACACTCCCAGGGCAGGTACAGCACGGGTTAGATACAGAGTAAAGCTCCCTCTACACTGTCCCATCAAACACTCCCAGGGCAGGTACAGCACAGGTTAGATACAGAATAAAGCTCCCTCTACACTGTCCCATCAAACACTCCCAGGGCAGGTACAGGGTTAGATACAGAGTAAAGCTCCCTCGACACTGTCCCATCAAACACTCCCAGGGCAGGTACAGGGTTAGATACAGAGTAAAGCTCCCTCTACACTGTCCCATCAAACACTCCCAGGGCAGGTACAGCACGGGTTAGATACAGAGTAAAGCTCCCTCTACACTGTCCCATCAAACACTCCCAGGGCAGGTACAGGGTTAGATACAGAGTAAAGCTCCCTCTACACTGTCCCATCAAACACTCCCAGGGCAGGTACAGGGTTAGATACAGAGTAAAGCTCCCTCTACACTGTCCCATCAAACACTCCCAGGGCAGGTACAGCACGGGTTAGATACAGAGTAAAGCTCCCTCTACACTGTCCCATCAAACACTCCCAGGGCAGGTACAGCACGGGTTAGATACAGAGTAAAGCTCCCTCTACACTGTCCCATCAAACACTCCCAGGGCAGGTACAGCACGGGTTAGATACAGAGTAAAGCTCCCTCTACACTGTCCCATCAAACACTCCCAGGGCAGGTACAGGGTTAGATACAGAGTAAAGCTCCCTCTACACTGTCCCATCAAACACTCCCAGGGCAGGTACAGGGTTAGATACAGAGTAAAGCTCCCTCTACACTGTCCCATCAAACACTCCCAGGGCAGGTACAGGGTTAGATACAGAGTAAAGCTCCCTCTACACTGTCCCATCAAACACTCCCAGGGCAGGTACAGGGTTAGATACAGAGTAAAGCCCTTCTCTCTCCTGCTCTGTGCAGTAGCCCAGATTTCACATGAGGCCTGTCAAGATTTTATGAGCCTCCTGATATACTAAATCCAACATCCTTCGTAATTGGAATGTAAAATTGAAGTGTGGCCCCCTGTAGTTTTACAACATTTTAAACATGGTTGTTTATGAAATATTAACATCTACTCAATAATAGTCTTGTTTTGTGCTGCAGCATTTCCATTTCCCTTTCAATTCTCACAACAGCAGACAAATGTTCATTAAATGTTCATTACACCATCAACTCAATGCTGACAGGAGGTCGGTGAGAGCTGCTGGGGCAGGGTGGATGGTTGGGGGGTTGGGTTGGGAGTTTGGGGGGTGGGGTAGTGTGGGGGGCGATGGGCTGGTAGGGTGATGGTGGGATGGCAGTGGAGGGGTGGGGGTGGAGGGGTTGTGTGGTGGGTGGGGGTGGGGGTGGGGGTTTGGTGGGTGGGTGGGGGATTGTGGATGGGGGGCAGTTGGGGTGTAGGGCTGGTGGTGGGAGTGTGGGGATCGGTGGGGGTGGTGGGAGGTCATGGGGGGTGGGGGTAGTGGTTATGGGGTGCGGGAGCGGGGTTTTGTGGGGAGCGGTGGGGGGGTGAGGGTGGTGGGCAGGGGAGTGGGGGTTGAATGAGTTTGGAGGTTCTCAGGATAGTTATGGAGTGAGAAGGTTTCATGCTCCTCGGGGCACATTATTCCCTTTGCTGCTGGGAAGGGTTTTTGACAACAAACCAGGCTTTTTTTATTATTCGTTCATGGGATGTGGGCGTCGCTGGCGAGGCCGGCATTTATTGCCCATCCCTAATTGCCCTCGAGAAGGTGGTGGTGAGCCGCCTTCTTGAACCGCTGCAGTCCGTGTGGTGAAGGTTCTCCCACAGTGCTGTTAGGAAGAGAGTTCCAGGATTTTGACCCAGCGACGATGAAGGAACGGCGATATATTTCCAAGTCGGGATGGTGTGTGACTTGGAGGGGAACGTGCAGGTGGTGTTGTTCCCATGTGCCTGCTGCTCTTGTCCTTCTAGGTGGTAGAGTTTGCGGGTTTGGGAGGTGCTGTCGAAGAAGCCTTGGCGAGTTGCTGCAGTGCATCCTGTGGATGGTACACACTGCAGCCACACTGCGCCGGTGGTGAAGGGAGTGAATGTTTAGGGTGGTGGATGGGGTGCCAATCAAGCGGGCTGCTTTGTCCTGGATGGTGTCGAGCTTCTTGAGTGTTGTTGGAGCTGCACTCATCCAGGCAAGTGGAGAGTATTCCATCACACTCCTGACTTGTGCCTTGTAGATGGTGGAAAGGCTTTGGGGAGTCAGGAGGTGAGTCACTCGCCGCAGAATACCCAGCCTCTGACCTGCTCTTGTAGCCACAGTATTTATATGGCTGATCCAGTTAAGTTTCTGGTCAATGGTGACCCCCAGGATGTTGATGGTGGGGGATTCGGTGATGGTAATGCCGTTGAATGTCAAGGGGGGGTGGTTGGACTCTCTCTTGTTAGAGATGGTCATTGCCTGGCACTTGTCTGGCGCGAATGTTACTTGCCACATATCAGACCAAGCCTGGATGTTGTCCAGGTCTTGCTGCATGCGGGCTCGGACTGCTTCATTATTTGAGGGGTTGCGAATGGAACTGAACACTGTGCAGTCATCAGCGAACATCCCCATTTCTGACCTTATGATGGAGGGAAGGTCATTGATGAAGCAGCTGAAGATGGTTGGGCCTGGGACACTGCCCTGAGGAACTCCTGCAGCAATGTCCTGCGGCTGAGATGATTGGCCTCCAACAACCACTACCATCTTCCTTTATGCTAGGTATGACTCCAGCCACTGGAGAGTTTTCCCCCTGATTCCCATTGACTTCAATTTTACTAGGGCTCCTTAGTGCCACACTCGGTCAAATGCTGCCTTGATGTCAAAGGCAGTCACTCTCACCTCACCTCTGGAATTCAGCTCTTTTGTCCATGTTTGGACCACGGCTGTAATGAGGTCTGGAGCCGAGTGGTCCTGGCGGAACCCAAACTGAGGATCGGTGAGCAGGTTATTGGTGAGTAAGTGCCGCTTGATAGCACTGTCGACGACACCTTCCATCACTTTGCTGATGATTGAGAGTAGACTGATGGAGCGGCAATTGGCCGGATTGGACAGGACATACCTGGGCAATTTTCCACATTGTTGGGTAGATGCCAGTGTTGTAGCTGTACTGGAACAGCTTGGCTAGAGTACTGGGACAGTTTGACATGAGGGAACCAGTTGTGTTTTTATGACAATCCAACAGTTTCATGGTCACCTTTGCACTGATACCAGCTTTTTATTTTCAAATTTTAAAATTTGAATTTAAATTCTCAAATTGGCATGGTGGGATCTGAACTCACATTCTCTGCATTATTGGTCTCGTAACATCCCCACTACACTGTCATACACTGGCAGTGGGAAGCTTTGCACGCTAGCAATGAATACTAGAAAATCGCAGGCTGTACGAGCTCGGGAAATTACCTCCATTACATGTCCATGTGATATAAGAACATAAGAAATAGGAGCAGGAGTAGGCCATTCGGCCCCTCGAGCCTGCTTCGCCATTCAATCAGATCATGGCTGATCTTCAACCTCAACTCCGCTTTCCTGCCCGATCCCCATATCCCTTGATTCCCCTCGAGTCCAAAAATCTATCTTAGCCTTCAATATATTCCATGACTCAGCATCCACAGCCCTCTGGGGTAGAATTCCAAAAATTCACAACCCTCTGCGTGATGAAATTCCTCCTCATCTCAGTTTTGAATGGCCGACCCCTTATCCTGGGACTGTGCCCTCGAGTTCTAGACTCTCCAGCCAGTTGGAACAATCTCTCAGCATCTACACTGTCAAGATCCCATTAATTTTATATATTTCAATGTGATCACCTCTCATTCTTCTGAACTCCAGAGAGTATCGGCCCATTCCACTCAACCTCACCTCATAGGACAGCCCTCTCGGCCCAGGATTTAATCTAGTGAACCTTTGTTGCACCGCCTCTAAGGCAAGTATATCCTTCCTTAGATAAGGAGACCAAAACCATATGCTGTACTCCAGGTGAGGTCTCACTAAAGCCCTGTATAATTGCAGCAAGACTTCCTTACTCTTGTACGCCAATCCCCTTGTATTAAAGGCCAACATGCCATTTGCTTTCCTAATTGCCTGCTGTACCTGCATACTAAATTTTTGTGTTTCTTGTACAAGGACACCTAAGTCTTTCTGAACACCAACATTTAATAGTTTCTCACCATTTAAAAAATATTTTGTTTTTCTATCCTTCCTACCAAAGTGAATAACCTCAGATTTCCCCACATTATACTCCATCTGCCACCTTCTTGCCCACCCACTTAACCTGTATATCCCTTTGCAGACTCTGTGTCCTCCTCACAACTTGCTTTCCCAACTAACTTTGTATCGTCAGCAAACTTGGTTCCATTACACTCGGTCCCTTCAACTAAGTCATTAATATAGATTGTAAATAGCTGAGGCCCAAGCACTGATCCTTGTGGTACCCCACTAGTTACAGCCCGCCAACCTGAGAATGACCCGTTTATCCCTACTCTCTGTTTTCTGTCCTTTAACCAATCCTCTATCCATGCTAATATGTTACCCTCAAAATCAAAATCATGAAGGGTCGAGACAGAGTTGATAGAGAGAAAGTGTTCTCATTGGTGGAAGGCTCAAGAACCAGAGGACATGGATTTAAGGTGATTGGCAAAAGAACCAAAGGTGACATGTGGAAAAACTATTTTACACAGCGAGTGGTTAGGATCTGGAATGCACTGCCCGAGGGGGTGGTGGAGGCAGATTCAATCATGGCTTTCAAAATGGAACTGGATAAGTACTGGAAATGAAAAAATCTGCAGGGCTACAGGAATAGGGCAGGGGAGTGGGACTAGCTGGATTGCTCTTGTATAGAGCCGGCACGAACTCAATGGGCCGAATGGCCTCCTTCTGTGCTGTAAACTTTCTATGATTCTATGATTCCAACCCCATGGCACTTACCTTGTTGGGTGACAACCTTTTATGTGGCACCTTATCAAATGGCTTTTGAAAATCAAAATATACTTTTTTTTTTATTCGTTCATGGGATGTGGGCGTCGTTGGCGATGCCAGCATTTATTGCCCATCCCTAATTGCCCTTGAGAAGGTGGTGGTGAGCCGCCTTCTTGAGCCGCTGCAGTCTGTGTGGTGAAGGTTCTCCCACAGTGCTGTTAGGAAGGGAGTTCCAGGATTTTGACCCAGCGACGATGAAGGAACGGTGATATATTTCCAAGTCGGGATGGTGTGTGACTTGGAGGGGAACGTGCAGGTGGTGTTGTTCCCATGTGCCTGCTGCCCTTGTCCTTCTAGGTGGTAGAGGTCGCAGGTTTGGGAGGTGCTGTCGAAGAAGCCTTGGCGAGTTGCTGCAGTGCATCCTGTGGATGGTACACACTGCAGCCACAGTGCGCCGGTGGTGAAGGGAGTGAATGTTTAGGGTGGTGGATGGGGTGCCAATCAAGCGGGCTGCTTTGTCCTGGATGGTGTCGAGCTTCTTGAGTGTTGTTGGAGCTGCACTCATCCAGGCAAGTGGAGAGTATTCCATCACACTCCTGACTTGTGCCTTGTAGATGGTGGAAAGGCTTTGGGAGTCAGGAGGTGAGTCACTCGCCACAGAATACCCAGCCTCTGACCTGCTCTTGTAGCTACAGTATTTATATGGCTGGTCCAGTTAAGTTTCTGGTCAATGGTGACTACATCCACTGGTTCCCCTTTATCTACTCTGCTGGTTACATCCTCAAAAACTCTAATAGTTTTGTCAAACACTATTTCCCTTTCATAAAATCATGTTGACTCTACCTAATCATATTATGATTTTCTAAGTGCCCTGTTACCACTTCCTTAATAATGGATTCCAGCATTTTCCTGACGACTGATGTCAGGCTAACTGGCCTGTCGTTCCCTGTTTTCTCTCTCCCTCCTTTCTTGGATGAGGAACTTCAGTTACGTGGAGAGACTGGAGAAGCTGGGATTGTTCTCCTTAGAGCAGAAAAGGTTAAGGGGAGATTTAATCGAGGTGTTCAAAATCATGAAGGGTTTTGATAGAGTAAATAAGGAGAAACTGTTTCCAGTGGCAGGAGGGTCGGTGACCAGAGGACACAGATTTAAGATGATCGGCAACATGAGGAAACATTTATTTTACTCAGCGAGTTGTTCTGATCTGGAATGCACTGCCTGAAAGGGCGGTGAAACAGATTCAATAATAACTTTCAAAAGGGAATTGGATAAACATTTGAAAAAAGGAGAGAAAATGGTTGGTGGGATGTACGTATTTTAGAAAAGGAAAAACTTATAGGGCTACGGGGAAAGAGTAGGGGACGGGGAGTGGGACTAATTGGATTTTTCTCTTAAAGAGCCAGCACAGGCCCGATGGGCCGAATGGCCTTCTGTTGTGCTGTATGATTCTATGATTAAGTGTTCTCAGAAGACCAATTCTCACTTCATACTCAGCCAGGGCAGACTTGTAAGTGGAGAAGCAGTTTGCTCTGAAGCAGCAGCTGAGGTAACTCTCCCTATAAAGAGGTGCAGAAACCAAAAGATCTCGGTCTCTGGGATCGGAATAGTTCTGATTCGATTTGGGATGTGAAGTTTGTGCTTCTGACACAAATCAAATCTGATTAAAAAGAGAAATTGTGTTTCTATGAAGAGAAATGTCAGGCTAATGAAGTCAGGAAGTGTATTTGCGTTTCCTGTTGACTGTCAAACAGTCTCATTACCTTCCCTACTCGTCACTCGCCATCTCGCTGTAATCACAGAGAATCATCACTCACTGTGTTGTGTGCTTTCCCTCTGTGTTTAGCTGCCAGTGACTCTCTCAAATTTTCACTTTTCCCTCGTTCCCCTGAGACCCCGCTTTGTATTACACAGCTACAGGTGCCAACAAGGCCTCTTCCCTCCCTATCTCTGTAACATCTTCCAGCCCTACAACCCTCCTACAACTCTACGTTCCTCCAATTCTGGAGTCTTGTACAACCCCTACTCCCGTCGCTCCATTATTGGCAGCCGTGCCTTCAGCTGTCCAGGCCCCATGCTCTGGAATTCCCCCGCAATCTCTCTTCCCCTCCCTCTTCTCCAGTAAGACCCTCCTTAAAACCCATCTCTATGACCAAGGATTTGCTCAAACAGCCCCCCATATCTCCTTCAGTGGCTCGGGGTCCACTTTTGTCTGATTACACCCGTGTGAAGCGCCTTGCGACGCTTTCCGGCATTAAAGGTGCTACATTAATGCAGGTTATTTTAATGTGAATGAGGCAGCCCCCGATTCTGCACAGGTCCCAACAGATCATCTCAGGGGTGTCTTTCCAAGGCTGCTCCAGAGGACGTAGCACCGAGACTACACACCAATGGCCACTCAGGAGGTGCTCGTTGCTGCTGGTTGCTGTTTACCTGAACCCCTTCAGCAAGGTGTAGCTGCCAGCAAGATGATTTTGGCTGGTTCAGAAGGAAGTTTTACGAACATACAAAATGACAGACCTCAAAAGACCCATCGGTCCATCTAGCCTGTCCCACACACAGTTGTGATAGAATTATGTAGAATTTCCAGCACAGAAACAGGCCATTCGGCCCAACGGGTCCATGCTGGTGTTTATGCTCCACATGAGCCTCCTCCCTCCCTACTTCATCTCACCCTATCAGCATATCCCTCTATTCCTTTCTCCCTCATGTGTTTAAATGCATCTATGCTATTTGCCTCAATCATAGAAATCATAGAAAATTTATGGCACAGAAGGAGGCCATTCAGCCCATCTTGTCCGTGCCGGCTGAGAAACGAGCCACCCAGCCAAGTCAACTGCTCCTTGTGGGAGCGAGTTCCACATTCTCACCACTCTCTGGGTAAAGAAGTTTCTCCTGAATTCCCTATTGGATTTATTAGTGACTATCTTATATTTATGACCTCTAGTTTTGGATTCCTCACAATTGTAAACATTTTTTCTACGTCTACCCTATCAAACCCCTCCATAATCTTAAAGACCTCTATCAGGTCTCCCCTCAACCTTCTCTTTTCTAAAGAAAAGAGACCCAGCCTGTTCAGTCTTTCCTGATCATTAAAATCTCTCAGTTCTGTATCATCCTAGTAAACTTTCTTTGCACCTTCTCCAATGCCTCAATATCCTTTTTGAAATATGGATCATGATACACGCACTCTGGAGCTGTGTAATATGGGTCATGATACATGCACTCTGGAGCTGTGTAATATGGGTCATGATACACGCACTCTGGAGCTGTGTAATATGGGTCTCGATACACGCACTCTGGAGCTGTGTAATATGGGTCTCGATACACGCACTCTGGAGCTGTGTAATATGGGTCTCGATACACGCACTCTGGAGCTGTGTAATATGGGTCATGATACACGCACTGTGGAGCTGTGTAATATGGGTCATGATACACGCACTCTGGAGCTGTGTAATATGGGTCTCGAAACACACACTCTGGAGCTGTGTAATATGGGTCTCGATACACGCACTCTGGAGCTGTGTAATATGGGTCATGATACACGCACTCTGGAGCTGTGTAATATGGGTCATGATACACGCACTCTGGAGCTGTGTAATATGGGTCTCGATACACGCACTCTGGAGCTGTGTAATATGGGTCATGATACACGCACTCTGGAGCTGTGTAATATGGGTCTCGATACACGCACTCTGGAGCTGTGTAATATGGGTCTCGATACACGCACTCTGGAGCTGTGTAATATGGGTCTCAATACACGCACTCTGGAGCTGTGTAATATGGGTCATGATACACGCACTCTGGAGCTGTGTAATATGGGTCTCGAAACACACACTCTGGAGCTGTGTAATATGGGTCATGATACATGCACTCTGGAGCTGTGTAATATGGGTCTCGATACACGCACTCTGGAGCTGTGTAATATGGGTCTCGAAACACACACTCTGGAGCTGTGCAATATGGGTCATGATACACGCACTCTGGAGCTGTGTAATATGGGTCTCGATACACGCACTCTGGAGCTATGTAATATGGGTCTCGATACACGCACTCTGGAGCTGTGTAATATGGGTCTCGATACACGCACTCTGGAGCTGTGTAATATGGGTCATGATACACGCACTCTGGAGCTGTGTAATATGGGTCATGATACACGCACTCTGGAGCTGTGTAATATTCCGAAGAAGGCAAAAAGAACAGAAAAAAATACCAATGCCAAACTGGGGAGAAAAAAGAAAGAGAAAATTCCTCTCCGAGCCTCCGAGGCGATCAAGACCAGTCGAGGAGATCACATTGACCCTGATTTATGCAATGTCACGATTGCAGCCTTTATACCCGGCCATCCCTAGATTGTTGCCAGTGTGGCAGATTGTGGAAGTTCAGGATGCCCGGTGAGGCCTTCAAGATTGGAGGCTGAGCCTGAATCCCAGGAATGCAAGGCCTCAAGGAGTGGGTGGGGTGAGGGGAAGAGGGAGGAGTGTTCACTGCTCACATTAGTAGCCCAGTCCGTTACCGGGGTCCGACTCGGCAACAGGCTGTCAGCAAAGTGAACAAAGCTGTGCCCAGGGTGATGCCTCCCTGGCATCTGGGGGAAGGCATCTTGCTTCCACTGAATTCCCAGCTCACTCTTCCTCACAGCTCAGCCACTTCAGAGACTTGAGCACATCATCCAGGCCAAAAGTCCCGGTGCAGTACTGAGGGAGTGCTGCACTGTCGGAGGGTCAGTACTGAGGGAACGCTGCACTGTCGGAGGGTCAGTACTGAGGGAGAGCAGCACTGTCGGAGGGTCCGTACTGAGGGAGAGCAGCACTGTCGGAGGGACAGTACTGAGGGAGTGCTGCACTGTCGGAGGGTCAGTACTGAGGGAGTGCTGCACTGTCGGAGGGTCAGTACTGAGGGAGCGCTGCACTGTCGGAGGGTCAGTACTGAGGGAGTGCTGCACTGTCGGAGGGTCAGTACTGAGGGAGAGCAGCACTGTCGGAGGGTCAGTACTGAGGGAGAGCAGCACTGTAGGAGGGACAGTACTGAGGGAGTGCTGCACTGTCGGAGGGTCAGTACTGAGGGAGTGCTGCACTGTCGGAGGGTCAGTACTGAGGGAACGCTGCACTGTCGGAGGGTCAGTACTGAGGGAGAGCAGCACTGTCGGAGGGTCCGTACTGAGGGAGAGCAGCACTGTCGGAGGGACAGTACTGAGGGAGTGCTGCACTGTCGGAGGGTCAGTACTGAGGGAGCACTGCACTGTCGGAGGGTCAGTACTGAGGGAGCGCTGCACTATCGGAGGGTCAGTACTGAGGGAGCGGTGCACTGTCGGAGGGTCAGTACTGAGGGAGAGCAGCACTGTCGGAGGGTCAGTACTGAGGGAGCGCTGCACTGTTGGAGGGTCAGTACTGAGGGAGTGCTGCACTGTCGGAGGGTCAGTCCTGAGGGAGAGCTGCACTGTCGGAGGGTCAGTACTGAGGGAGTGCTGCACTGTCGGAGGGTCAGTACTGAGGGAGCGCAGCACTGTCGGAGGGTCAGTACTGAGGGAGTGCTGCACTGTCGGAGGGTCAGTACTGAGGGAACGCTGCACTGTCGGAGGGTCAGTACTGAGGGAGCGCTGCACTGTCAGAGGGTCAGTACTGAGGGAGCGCTGCACTGTCGGAGGGTCAGTACTGAGGGAGCGCTGCACTGTCGGAGGGTCAGTACTGAGGGAGTGCTGCACTGTCGGAGGTGCCGTCTTTCGGATGAGATGTTAGACTGAGGCCCCGTCTGCCCTCTCAGGTGGATGCAAGAAAAATAGGGTGATAATAGTTGGGGACTTTAACTTTCCCAACATTGACTGGGACAGCCATAGCATTAGGGGCTTGGATGGAGAGAAATTTGTTGAGTGTATTCAGGAGGAATTTCTCATTCAGTATGTGGATGGCCCGACTAGAGAGGGGGCAAAACTTGACCTCCTCTTGGGAAATAAGGAAGGGCAGGTGACAGAAGTGTTAGTGAGGGATCACTTTGGGACAAGTGATCATAATTCCATTAGTTTTAAGATAGCTATGGAGAATGATAGGTCTGGCCCAAAAGTTAAAATTCTAAATTGGGGAAAGGCCAATTTTGATGGTATTGGACAGGAACTTTCAGAAGTTGATTGGGTGAGTCTGTTGGCAGGCAAAGGGACGTCTGGTAAGTGGGAGGCTTTCAAAAGTGTGTTAACCAGGGTTCAGGGTAAGCACATTCCTTATAAAGTGAAGGGCAAGGCTGGTAGAAGTAGGGAACCTTGGATGACTCGGGAGATTGAGGCCCTAGTCAAAAAGAAGAAGGAGGCATATGACATGCATAGGCAGCTGGGATCAAGTGGATCCCTTGAAGAGTTTTGAGATTGCCGGAGTAGAGTTAAGAGAGAAATCAGGAGGGTAAAAAGGGGATATGAGATTGCTTTGGCAGATAAGGCAAAGGTGAATCCAAAGAGCTTCTACAAATACATAAAGGGCAAAAGGGTAACTAGGGAGAGAGTAGGGCCTCTTAAGGATCAACAAGGTCATCTATGTGCGGAACCACAAGAAATGGGTGAGATCCTGAATGAATATTTCACATCGGTATTTACGGTTGAAAAAGGCATGGATGTTAGGGAACTTGGGGAAATAAATAGTGATGTCTTGAGGAGTGTACATATTACAGAGAGGGAGGTGCTGGAAGTCTTAACGAGCATCAAGGTAGATAAATCTCCGGGACCTGATGAAATGTATCCCAGGACGTTATGGGAGGTTAGGGAGGAAATTGCAGGTCCCCTAGCAGAGATATTTGAATCATCGACAGCTACAGGTGAGGTGCCTGAAGATTGGAGGGTAGCAAATGTTGTGCCTTTGTTTAAGAAGGGCGGCAGTGAAAAGCCTGGGAACTACAGACCAGTGAGCCTGACATCTGTAGTGGGTAAGTTGTTAGAGGGTATTCTGAGGGACAGGATCTACAGGCATTTGGAGAGGCAGGGACTAATTAGGAACAGTCAGCATGGTTTTGTGAGAGGAAAATCATGTCTTACGAATTTGATTGAGTTTTTTGAAGGGGTAACCAAGAAGATAGATGAGGGCTGTGCAGTAGACGTGGTCTACATGGACTTCAGCAAAGCATTTGACAAGGTACCGCATGGTAGGTTGTTACATAAGGTTAAATCTCACGGGATCCAAGGTGAGGTAGCCAATTGGATACAAAATTGGATTGACGACAGAAGACAGAGGGTGGTTGTAGAGGGTTGTTTTTCAAACTGGATGCCTGTGTCCAGCGGTGTGCCTCAGGGATCGGTGCTGGGTCCGCTGTTATTTGTTATTTATATTAATGATTTGGATGAGAATTTAGGAGGCATGGTTAGTAAGTTTGCAGATGACACCAAGATTGGTGGCATTGTGGACAGTGAAGAAGGTTATCTAGGATTGCAACGGGATCTTGATCAATTGGGCCAGTGGGCCGATGAATGGCAGATGGAGTTTAATTTAGATAAATGTGAGGTGATGCATTTTGGTGGATCGAATCGGGCCAGGACCTACTCCGTTAATGGTAGGGCGTTGGGGAGAGTTATAGAACAAAGAGATCTAGGAGTACAGGTTCATAGCTCCTTGAAAGTGGAGTCACAGGTGGATAGGGTGGTGAAGAAGGCATTCGGCATGCTTGGTTTCATTGGTCAGAACATTGAATGCAGGAGTTGGGATGTCTTGTTGAAGTTGTACAGGGCATTGGTGAGGCCACACTTGGAGTACTGTGTACAGTTCTGGTCACCCTATTATAGAAAGGATATTATTAAACTAGAAAGAGTGCAGAAAAGATTTACTAGGATGCTACCGGGACTTGATGGTTTGACTTACAGGGAGAGGTTAGACAGACTGGGACTTTTTTCCCTGGAGAGTAGGTGGTTAAGGGGTGATCTTATAGAAGTCTATAAAATAATGAGGGGCATAGATAAGGTCGATAGTCAAAATCTTTTCCCAAAGGTAGGGGAGTCTATAACAAGGGGGCATAGATTTAAGGTGAGAGGGGAGAGATACAAAAGGGTCCAGAGGGGCAATTTTTTCACTCAAAGGGTGGTGAGTGTCTGGAACAAGCTGCCAGAGGCAGTAGTAGAGGCGGGTACAATTTTGTCTTTTAAAAAGCATTTGGACAGTTACATGGGTAAGATGGGTATCGAGGGATATGGGCCAAGTGCAGGCAATTGGGACTAGCTTAGTGGTATAAACTGGGCGACATGGACATGTTGGGCCGAAGGGCCTGTTTCCATGTTGTAACTTCTATGATTCTATGATTCTATGATGTAAAAGATCCCACGGCCACTATTTGGAAGAAGAGCAGGGGGAGTTCTCCTCGGTGTCCTGGGGCCAATATTTATCCCTCAAACCAACATTCCAAAGATTATCTGGTCATTATGTCATTGCTGTTTGTGGGATCTTGCTGTGCACAAATTGGCTGCTGTGTTTCTTACATTACTACAGTGACTGCACTTCAAAAAGCACTTAATTGGCTGTAAAGCACTTGGGGTCATCCTGAGGTCATGAAAGGGGCTATATAAATGCAAGTTCTTCTCTGTCTGTCCCTTTGGCAAATCCATTAGAGTTTTTTGAGGATGTAACTAGCAGGGTAGATAAAGGGGAACCAGTGGATGTCGTGTATTTTGATTTTCAAAAGGCATTCGATAAGGTGCCACATAAAAGGTTGTTACACAAGATAAGGGCTCATGGGGTTGGGGGTAATATATTAGCATGGATAGAGGATTGGTTAAGGGACAGAAAACAGAGAGTAGGGATAAACGGGTCATTCTCAGGTTGGCAGGCTGTAACTAGTGGGGTGCTGCAAGGATCAGTGCTTGGGCCTCAGCTATTTACAATCTATATTAATGAGTTCGATGAAGGGACCGAGTGTAATGTATCCAAGTTTGCTGACGGTACAAAGCTCGGTGGGAAAGTAAGCTGTGAGGAGGACCCAAAGGGGGTGATTTTAGCGGCAAATGCCGGTGCATTGTGGGTGCGGGGGCTCCAAAAATCGCGCAAATCCCGTTCAGGTTTGTGCGATTTCTCAGGGACCCTCATGTGTGTGTGCGGGTGACCTGAAACCTGAGGTCCCGCCGGCAATTAAAGCCGGCAAGATAACAGTTAAAGAGCCAAATGTACCTCCTTAAAGTACTTAAGGCACTTTATCTGTAACAGAGTAAGTGATTCGGAAGATTTTGAACTTACCTGGGCGGCTTTCCCACAGCTTCTGATTCACACCTGATAAAACCAGACGTGAAGGATCGGCTCAGGGAGAAAGAAACAAAATAAATTAAATTAAAAAACATGCAATGAAGTGAAAACACTAAATGAACCTGCCTTTGAAGCCTGCCCCGATGTCCGATGTCTCCCTCTTCACCGTCCCGATGTCCCCTCGATCTCCCCCCGATCTCCCCCTCCCGATCTCCCCCTGACGTCCCCCCAATATCCCCTTCTTTACCCTTCCGATCTACTCCCGATGTCCTCCTCCCGACCTCCCCCCTCCCGATCTCCCCCCGACATCCCCCCGATGTCCTCCTCCCGATCTCCCCCCGACATCCCCCCGATGTCCTCCTCCCGATCTCCCCCCGACACCCCCTCGATCTCACCCTCCCGATCTTTCCCGATCTCCCCCCGATGTCCTCCTCCCGATCTCCCCCCGACATCCCCTCGATCTCACCCTCCCGATCTTTCCCGATCTCCCCCCACCCCCCGATCTTCCCCTCGCCTCCCCCCGGTCTTCCAGTCCAGAGCCAGTTGACGTCTGGCTCTCTCTCTTTCCGACCCCCTCCGTCATGCTGCAGCTCCTGGCGGCAGCCAGTCTGTCAATCAGGCCAGCTGCCAGCTGTGAAACCCGGAGAGGACGTTAACCGTTGTCAGTCAACGTGTGATCGCGTCAGAAACGGTAAGTTTGGTTCATGCGGATTTGACACGCGCCCAATCGCCCCCCTCCCCCCGACCCCCGCTGCCAACCCACCTCCTCACAGAGTCTGCAAAGGGATATGGACAGGTTAAGTGGGTGGGCAAGAAGGTGGCAGATGGAGTATAATGTGGGGAAATGTGAGGTTATTCACTTTGGTAGGAAGAATAGAAAAACAGAATATTTTCCAAATGGTGAGAAAATATTAAATGTTGGTGTTCAGAGAGATTTGGGCGGTTGCAACAAAGGTTCACCAGATTGATTCCTGGGATGAGAGGGTTGTCCTATGAGGAGAGATTGAGTAGAATGGGCCTATACTCTCTGGAGTTTAGAAGAATGAGAGGTGATCTCATTGAAACATAAGATTCTGAGGGGACTTGACAGGGTAGATGCTGAGAGGATGTTTCCCCTGCCTGGAGAGTCTAGAACTAGGGGGCATAGTCTCAGGATAAGGGGTCGGCCATTCAAAACTGAGATGAGGGAAAATTTCTTCACTTAGAGGGTGGCGAATCTTTGGAATTCTCTACCCCAGAGGGCTGTGGATGCTCAGTCATTGAATATGTTCAAGGCTGAGATCGATAGATTTTTGGACTCTCGGGGAATCAAGGGATATGGGGATCGGGCAGGAAAGTGGAGTTGAGGTTGAAGATCAGCCATGATCTGATTGAATGGCGGAGCAGGCTCGAGGGGCTGTACAGCCGACTCCTGCTCCTATTTCTTATGTTTCTTATCTTTCACAGGGAGTGAAGTTTATCATCTGGTAAATGGGGCCAGTCTACATATCCCAAATAGTCAACGTGTCAACCTGCACCGATTTGTGGAATGTTTGCTCAGAGATGTCAAACAATAGGGAGAAAGACAAAGACTGACACAGTCAATGAAAGATTAGTGCAATTCAGCTGTGAGCAGTAAGTGTTAATAATGCAAATTATTAGCCATTTAGACACTAATCAAGGCAGCCGCTGCTAATTAATGCGTTTCTGCGTGTTCGCAGTCAATACACTACCTGAAAACAAAATTAATCTTCCATTTTTAACAATCTAGGATAAATCACTCGCTGGGCAGAAATGTGTGTAGATCAGCATCTCTGCAGGCAGTTCAACGTTCTCCCCTCCCCTCGTCTCCTGACCGCTGCTCGGGTACAGTTCAACCTTCTCCCCTCCCCTCGTCTCCTGACCGCTGCTCGGGTACAGTTCAACCTTCTCCCCTCCCCTCGTCTCCTGACCGCTGCTCGGGTACAGTTCAACCTTCTCCCCTCCCCTCGTCTCCTGACCGCTGCTCGGGTACAGTTCAACCTTCTCCCCTCCCCTCGTCTCCTGACCGCTGCTCGGGTACAGTTCTACAGACTCCTGCACCCCTCCCAATACCTTGGCCCCAGTGGCCATTCCTCCATCTGGACACAGTGAGGATTAGGGGCTTCGCAGACAAATTCGACCATGGAGGACGTGTCAGAACTGCACGGATTGACCTCTCGTCACATGGTTTCAACCTCCTTCTCCATTCCAACATTTCCTGCCATTTTCTAATTTAGTAAGGCTGAACTTTCCTTATTTTGTTCCTTCTTTTTTTTTATTCGTTCATGGGATGTGGGCGTCGCTGGCGAGGCCGGCATTTATTGCCCATCCCTAATTGCCCTTGAGAAGGTGGTGGTGAGCCGCCTTCTTGAACCACTGCAGTCCGTGTGGTGACGGTTCTCCCACAGTGCTGATAGGGAGGTGCTGTTGAAGAAGCCTTGGCGAGTTGCTGCAGTGCATCCTGTGGATGGTACACACTGCAGCCACAGTGCGCCGGTGGTGAAGGGAGTGAATGTTTAGGGTGGTGGATGGGGTGCCAATCAAGCAGGCTGCTTTGTCCTGGATGGTATTGAGCTTCTTGAGTGTTGTTGGAGCTGCACTCATCCAGGCAAGTGGAGAGTATTCCATCACACTCCTGACTTGTGCCTTGTAGATGGTGGAAAGGCTTTGGGGAGTCAGGAGGTGAGTCAATCGCCGCAGAATACCCAGCCTCTGACCTGCTCTCGTAGCCACAGTATTTATATGGCTGGTCCAGTTCAGTTTCTGATCAATGGTGACCCCCAGGATGTTGATGGTGGGGGATTCGGCGATGGTAATGCCGTTGAATGTCAAGGGGAGGGCTGCAAGTAGCCCATGCAACACACTCTTCCTCCTCTCTACATCCTCATTGGGTTCAAATCGAGTCTCATCGCATCAGTTCTCCGACTCAAACTATTTCTTTCCCAGAACCACAAAACTGTGGAATTCTTCACCTCCCTCAGACCCTCTACTCCCTCACAACCTCCCCTCCCTCACATCCTTCCCTCCCTCAGACTCCTCCTCTCCCTCAGACCCTCCCCTCCCTCACATCTTCCCCTCACTCACATCCTTCCCTCCCTCAAACTCCTCCCCTCCCTCAGACCCTTCCCTCCCTCAGAGCCCCACCTCCCTCAGACCCTCCCCTCCCTCAGACCCTCTCCTCCCTCAGACCCTCACGTCCCTCACATCCTCCCCTCCCGCAGACCCTCCCCTCCCTCACACCCTCCCCTCCCTCAGACCCTCCCCTCCCTCAGACCCTCTCTTCTCCCACATCCACCCCTCCCTCAGACCCTCCCCTCCCTCAGACCCTCCCCTCCCTCAGACCCCCTCCTCCCTCAGACCCTCTCCTCCCTCAGACCCCCTCCTCCCTCAGACCTTCCCCTCCCTCAGACCCTCTCCTCCCTCAGACCCTCCCCTCCCTCAGACCCTCTCTTCTCCCACATCCACCCATCCCTCAGACCCTCCCCTCCCTCAGACCCTCCCCTCCCTCAGACCTTCCCCTCCCTCAGACCCTCTCCTCCCTCAGACCTTCCCTTCCCTCAGTCCCTCTCCTCCCTCAGACCTTCTCCTCCCTCAGACCTTCCCCTCCCTCAGACCCTCTCCCCCCTCAGACCCTCTCCTCCCTCAGACCTTCCCTTCCCTCAGACCCTCTCCTCCCTCAGACCTTCTCCTCCCACAGACCTTCCTCTCCCTCAGACCCTCTCCTCCCTCAGACCTTCTCCTCCCTCACATCCTTCCCTCCCTCAGACTCCTCATCTCCCTCAGACCCTCCCCTCCCTCATATCTTCCCCTCCCTCACATCCTTCCCTCCCTCAAACTCCTCCCCTCCCTCAGACCCTCTCTTCCCCCACATCCTTCCCTCCCTCAAACTCCTCCCCTCCCTCAGACCCTCCCCTCCCTCAGACCCTCTCCTCCCTCAGACTTCTCATCTTCCTCCTTTTGATGTCCGTATTTTTCAGACCCAGCCTCTCACACTTGCTCCGTCCCCTATTTTCAACCATGTCCTGCACCGTGAGCCTTGACCCTTCACCCTTGGCCTTGATTTGTTAACTGGAAAACCAAGAGCTGAGAGCTACAGTTTGAGAAGGAAGGAAGTGGGGACGGACATGATGTTGGTGAGAGTGAGACTGAGTGAGCTTCTGTTTGGGAAGACGTCACCCAGCATGAAATTAGAAAAAAAAGAACTCCCATTTCTACAGCGTCTTTCACTATCTCAGGACGGCCCAAAACGCTTCACAGTCAATGAAGTACTTTTTTGAAGTGTAGTCACTGTTGTAATGTAGGAAACGCAGCAGCCAATTTGCGCACAGCAAGATCCCACAAACAGCAATGTGATAATGATGGGCTATATTTTGGTGATGTTGGTTGAGGGATAAATATTGGCCCAGGTCACCGGGGAGAACTCCCCCTGCTCTTCTTTGAAAAATGCCATGGGATCTTTTACATTCACCTGAGAGGGCAGACGGGGACTCGGTTTAATGTCTCATCCGAAAAACAGCACCTCCAACAGCGCAGCACTCCCTCAGTACTGGCACTGGGAGTGTTGGCCCAGATTATGGGCTCAAGTCTCTGGAACAGGACCATGAACCCATAATCTTCGGGCTGTATGAGGGGAGGGCATTACCCGCTGTGCCACTCAAGCTGACTAGAAAAGGAATGAGTGCCAATGTTAGCTCATTAATACTCTGTGGGTGTGTGTTTATATATTTATAAATATTTCTTTTGCCATTGATATTTCTAAAGACAACATGGGCATAATTTTGTGTCATCTGTGTAACCTTTCAATGTGAGTGCTTCATCTAACTTAATAGAAAGTCATTAGTTAAAATGTACAGAAAGTAATTTAACCTGGAGAATGTATTAATATCATTACTGCACATAACTGCGCTGTTTTGCGTGATGTATGAGTTTAATGGTCAGGGCTGGCCTGACAGCTTCTGAGCATTCCGACTGACACGACACAGTTATAGATGGAAGCCTGTTTTATATTAAAGAGTGAGAGAGTGAGAAAAAAACAAGTTTCTTGTGCCAATCGATGGCAAACCCTTGGGAGAGCACACTGTGGAACACAACACCAATAAAAGCTGTCTCTCGTTCAACACCCATCCAAGCTATTTGCAATGAAATTTTATACACGGGTCAGAACAATAGTGTTTTAGTTTTCGCTGTATTTAATCGCTGTGTTCCACTGACTGAACCTTCATGAACAACAGATGCAGTGAGATTGTAAATTAAATATTGACCGGGGTTTTTTTGCGCTGTTATTTGATTTTGAGCCGGGCCTGTCGATAGATGTTATAGAATGGGATGGCGTGTGTTACCATCACCGTGAAACGTTACCCAGAGAGCAGGGAAATCGATACTCTTAACTCCATACTGAGTTGAAGGAATAACATTAATGGGACTTTAAATCATAAACCAGGTTTTATTGATGACTGAGAGGGTTCGCTGCTATCTGGGTGGGCTCGTGTCTGTGCCTCCATTCGATAAAGCTTGATAAGGGAACTATCATCCTGGAGCAATCAAACGCTCAAAGATGGACAATGTAGGCTTAAGATATTTTGGAGTTTTCTTCTGATTACCTTTGAAGGGGACGGGGTTGTATTGTCAGCTCTGCATGTACAGAATCTCACAGCTCAGGACGACCCCATTCGGCCCATTGTGCCTGTGTTGGCTCTTTGAAATAGTCCCATCACCCCCTCACCTCCCTCGCCCCAGAGCCCTGCAAATTTTTCCCCTTCAAGTATTTATCCAATTCCCTTTTCAAAGTTATTATTGAATCTGCTTCCACTGCCCTTTCAGGCAGCGCATTCCAGATCATAATATGGAATAAAGGGATCAGTGGCAGCATGGATATGAAATTGGCTAAGTGACAGGAAACAGAGAGTAGTGGTGAACGGTTGTTTTTTGGACTGGAGGGAGGTGTACAGTGGTGTTCCCCAGGGGTCAGTGCTGGGACCACTGCTTTTCTTGATATATATTAATGACTTGGACTTGGGTGTACAGGGCACAATTTCAAAATTTGCAGATGACACAAAACTTGGAAGGGTAGTGAACAGTGAGGAGGATAGTGATAGACTTCAAGAGGATATAGACAGGCTGGTGGAATGGGCGGACACGTGGCAGATGAAATTTAACGCAGAGAAGAGCAAAATGATACATTTTGGCAGGAAGAACGAGGCGAGGCAATATAAACTAGAGGGCACAATTCTAAAAGGGGTACAGGAACAGAGAGATCTGGGGGTATATGTGCACAAATCATTGAAGGTGGCAGGGCAGGTTGAGAAAACAGTTAAAAAAGCCTAGGGGATCCTGGGCTAGAGGCATAGAGTACAAAAGCAAGGAAGTCATGATGAACCTTTATAAAACACTGGTTAGGCCTCAGCTGGATTATTGGGCCCCACCCCACATCTCCTTCGGCACTGCCAACACTACTCTGTCACATCACCCCTCACACCCACTCAAACCTCATCCTCATCTTACCTGCACTTACTCACCTCGCCAGTACTCATCCCACCACTACCATTCAACCCAATCCTCATACAATCTCATGGCTCTATCTCATACTCACCCTCTCGTGCATCTCTTTCACGGTCAGCCTCACTCAACCTGCCACTACCTGTGCTGCAGCCACAGGGCATGCATCACATATGTGCAGTAGGCAGCGTAAGGCAAACGTGTCGTGAGCATGAAGGGGATGCACAAGGGTGTTTGAGGGTTTGTCATGGGTGTTACTTATATTTAATTTCTGACCAACTCACATTACATATTATATTGGCACCACTACTGCCACGTCTTCGCGAATCTTGTCTGGTTTGTGCAATAATGCCCTTTCCTGAGGATCACAATGAAGACCCACAACTGATGCCACCCATTGTGTCACTGCAGAGTGGGTGCAGGTGTATTTGCAGGGCTCTTTTGTGCAGACAGCTGAGAGACGTCAGCGATGTCCCCGGTTGCACCCTGGAAGGATGCGGAGGAGAAGTTGTTGAGGGCAGTGGTGACTTTGACAGTGACAGGTAAGAAGATGGTGCTCGGGCCAGCCAGGAGCAGCTTGGCATGAAGGAGGCTGCAGATGTCAACGACTACATGTCGAGTGACTCTGAGCCTCCGTGTGCACTGCTGCTCAGAGAGGTCCAGGAGGCTGAGCCTCGGTCTGTGGACCCTGTGGCGAGGGTAGTGCCCTCTGCGACGCATCTCTCTCTGCGGTTGCCCTCCCTCCTGCTGTACAGGTGGATGTGTCACAGCACTGTGTTGTGGAGCTCCACGTGTCAGAGGTGGACGGCGTGGCTGGTGAGGCTGGTGATGCTGTTCGCCCTCCGAGGAGGTCATGACTGCAGCTACGGCGGCCCCCATCCGGAAGATGTACATCTGAGGGGGTCCGCAAGGTAGGTACATGTGTCTGGACACCGGGGTAAGTGTGAAGGTTGGTGACTTTGACTGTCAGGAGGAGGGTGGTGGAGGCCAAACTTTGTCCCAAGTGACAGAGTGGCCTCCTGCAATGGGTGAGGGTCTCCCCCCTCCACCTGTAAAATGGACATTTGCAGCTGCCACAGGCTGATGGCAGCAACAGGTCCATTTGAACTGGGAGTGTTTCCCCCAGTGTGGGAAACAGTCCCAGTTTGCTCCAAAATCCCACCCCTCCTCACATAATCCCTTAATCAGGTCAGTTAATGACCTGAACAAGCAAAATAAATGTCTTCAAGTGGCATCCCGTTGGCTTTAATTGCCTGCGGGATTCCCACCAGCGGGGGCTGCGCCCGCACGCCGGCGCGTCAGTGGGGAACCTGGAAGTGCGCGGGTTCGGGGCGGGCTCCGGTCCCGCTCCGGGATTTCCCGATTTTCGGGGCCCCCCCGCCAGGAACGCACCCGATAGCGGGTGCTAAAATGCTGCCCATTGTGTCCAATTCTGGGCACTGCACTTTAGGAAAGATGTGAAGGCCTTAGAGAGGGTGCAGAGGAGATTTACTCGAATGATTCCAGGGATGAGGGGCTTTAGTTACGTGGATAGACTGGAGAAGCTGGAATTGTTCTCCTTAGAGCAGAGAAGGTTAAACATACGAACATATGAAATTGACAGGCAGAAAAAGACCAGCTGGTCCATCAAGCCTGTCCCTCATCGCGATGGCCAGAACGTCCTGACTAAACACTTCTTTACCCCCCTTCTATATCCTGCTATTCAAGAAAGGAGGGAGAGAGAAAACCACAGGCCAGTTAGCCTGACATCAGTAGTAGGGAAAATGCTAGAATCAATTATTAAGGACGTAGTAACAGGGCACTTAGAAAATCATAATATGATTAGGCAGAGTCAATGGAGTTTTATGAAAAGGGAAATCGTGTTTGACAAATCTAGAGTTTTTTGAGGGTGTAACTAGCAGGGTGGATAAAGGGGAACCAGTGGATGTCGTATATTTGGATTTTCAAAAGGCATTCGATAAGGTGCCACACAAGAAGTTGTTACACAAGATAAGGGCTCATGGGATTAGGGGTAATATATTAGCATAGACAGAGAGTAGGGATAAACGGGTCATTCCCAGGTTGGCAGGCTGTAACTAGTGGGGTGTCACAAGGATCAGTGCTTGGGCCTCAGCTATTTACAATCTATATTAATGACTCAGATGAAGGGACCGAGTGTAATGTATCCAAGTTTGCTGACAATACAAAGCTGGGTGGGAAATGACAATGATAAAGTCCCACACAAGAATTTTCAGAAGGCTTTTGATAAGGTCCCACACAAAGAGGTTAGTGTGCAAAATTAAAGCACATGGGATTGGGTGTAATATACTGGCATGGATTGAGAATTGGTTGACAGACAGGAAACAGAGAGTAGGAATAAACGGGTCTTTTTCGGGGTGACAGGCAGTGACTAGTGGGGTACCGCAGGGATCAGTGCTTGGGCCCCAGCTATTCACAATATATATCAATGATTTGGATGAGGGAACCAAATGTAACATTTCCAAGTTTGAGACAACGCAAAGCTGGGGTGGAATGTGAGCTGTGAGGAGGATGCAAAGAGGCTCCAATGTGATTTAGACAAGTTGGGTGAGTGGGCAAGAACATGGCAGATGCAGTATAACGTGGATAAATGTGAGGTTATCCACTTTGGTTATAAAAACAGAAAGGCAGATTATTATCTGAATGGTGATAGATTGGGAAAAGGGGAGGTGCAACGAGACCTGGGTGTCCTTGTACACCAGTCGCTGAAAGCGAGCATTCAGGTGCAGCAAGCAGTTAGGAAGGCGAATGGTATGTTGGCCTTCATTGCAAGAGGATTTGAGTACAGGAGCAGGGATGTCTTACTGACGTTATACAGGGCCTTGGTGAGACCACACCTGGAGTATTGTGTGCAGTTTTGGTTTCCTTATCTGAGGAAGGATGTCCTTGCCATGGAGGGAGTGCAACGAAGGTTTACCAGACTGATTCCTGGGATGGCAGGACTGACGTATGAGGAGAGATTGGGTCGACTAGGCCTGTATTCACTGGAGTTTAGAAGAATGAGAGGGGATCTCATTGAAACATATAAAATTCTAACAGGGCTAGACAGACTAGATGCAGGGAGGATGTTCCTGATGGCTGGGGAGTCCAGAACCAGGGGTCACAGTCTCAGGATACGGGGTATGCCATTTAGAACCGAGATGAGGAGAAATTTCTTCACTCAGAGGGTGGTGAACCTGTGGAATTCTCTACCACAGAAGGCAGTGGAGGCCAAGTCATTAGATGTATTCAAGAAGGAGATAGATATATTTCTTAATGCTAAAGGGATCAAGGGATATGGGGAAAAAGCGGGAACAGGGTACTGAGTTAGACAATCAGCCATGATCGTTTTGAATGGCGGAGCAGGCCCGAAGGGCCGAATGGCCTACTCTTGCTCCTAGTTTCTATGTTTTTATGTTTCTATCAGGGGTTGGACATTTAGGACTGAGATGAGGAGGAATTTCTTCACACAGAGGGTTGTAAATCTTTGGAATTCTCTACCCTGGAGGGCTGTGGATGCTGAGTCATTGAATATATTCAAGATTGAGATAGATAGATTTTTGGTGTCTATGGGAATCAAGGGAAATTGGGATAAGGCGGGAAATTGGACTTGGGGTTGGAGATCAGCCATGATCTGATTGAATAGCAGAGCAGGCTCGAGGGGCTGAATGGCCTACTCCTGCTCCTATTCCTTATGTTGTTATGTTCTCCCCCCTTTATCTTAAAAGAGAAATGGTTGAGAGAAATAGACAGGGCAGAATAAGGTGGGAGACAGAAGGAAATGAGCAGAGACAGATAATTATGATAGCGTTGAGAGAGACAGAACGAACGGAGTCACACAAGGAAAGGAGCTGATAGAGATGAATAATTGAAGGCGAAAGAGACGCCGAGAGGAGGGAGAGATGGTGAGAAGGAGAAAAGACACACAGAAGGGAAGGACCATAACAAGAAGGGAAGAAGCAGAGAAATAGACAGGAAAAGACAGAGTCGAGACACACAGAAGGGATGGAGGAGAAAGACTTCTTTCCCCCCAGATGCCCCATTACCTGTATCCCTAGTTACGGGGTGTGAGAGGCCGAGAGTATTTTGAGATTTATTCGCACTGCCTCTGTTTCCTGTCCGTCATGGTGCGGGTTGTGAGCAAGGAAATGCGGGATCACAAAACATATGCTTACTTCAGGCCTCCAGGATTTTGCTCCAATAAAATGAGGTGCGGCCACCCCGAAACTCTGACAGTGAAAAGTGATGAAGAGAAGGTTGAGAGGAGATTTGATAAAAGTCTTCAAAATCATGAAGAGTTTAGATAAAGTAAATAAACAGAAACTGTTCCCATTGGCGGAAGGGTCGAGAACCAGAGGACACAGATTTAAGGTGATTGGCAAAAGAATCAAAGGCGACATGAGGAAAAACTTTTTCACACAGCGAGTTTTTATGATCTGGAATGCGCTGCCTGAAAGGGCGGTGGAAGCTAAGTCAATCGTGGCTTTCAAAAAGGAATTGGATAAATACTTGAAGGGAAAAAAATTGCAGGGCTACGGGGAAAGAACGGGGGAATGGAACTAACTGGATTGCTCTTACATGGGCTCGATGGGCCGAATGGCCTCCTTCTGTGCAGTAACCATTCTATGATTCTATTCAATAAGGTCATGCCTCGTAAAAACGTTTCTCCTCACGTCTCCCTCTGGTTCTTTTGCCAATTATCTTAAATCTGTGTCCTCTGGTTGCCGTCTCTCCTGCCACTGGAAACAGTTTCTCCCCATCCACTCTATCAAAACCCTTTATAATTTTGAACACCTCCATTAAATTGCTGCCCCCTTAACCTTCCCTGCTGTAAGGAGAACAACCCCAGCTTCTCCAGATAACTGAAGTCCCTTATCCATGGTACCATTCCAGTAAATCTCTTCTACAACCTCTCCAACACCTTGACATCCTTCCTAAAATGTGGTGTCCAGAATTGGACACAATACTCCAGCTGAGGTCTAACCAATGATTTGTGAGATTCCTCTCTTGGCACAGGAAATAGTACTTTGCAAATATACCCAGAGCTCCACTCGAAGGTGACTGAACACCAATTACATTTTCTGTGTTGGCTTGGCTCTTTTTTTTATTCGTTCATGGGATGTGGGCGTCGCTGGCGAGGCCGGCATTTATTGCCCATCCCTAATTGCCCTTGAGAAGGTGGTGGTGAGCCGCCTTCTTGAACCGCTGCAGTCCGTGTGGTGACGGTTCTCCCACAGTGCTGTTAGGAAGGGAGTTCCAGGATTTTGACCCAGCGACGATGAAGGAACGGCGATATATTTCCAAGTCGGGATGGTGTGTGACTCGGAGGGGAACGTGCAGGTGGTGTTGTTCCCATGTGCCTGCTGCTCTTGTCCTTCTAGGTGGTAGAATTCGTGGGTTTGGGAGGTGCTGTTGAAGAAGCCTTGGCGAGTTGCTGCAGTGCATCCTGTGGATGGTACACACTGCAGCCACTGAGCGCCGGTGGTGAAGGGAGTGAATGTTTAGGGTGGTGGATGGGGTGCCAATCAAGCGGGCTGCTTTGTCCTGGATGGTGTCGAGCTTCTTGAGTGTTGTTGGAGCTGCACTCATCCAGGCAAGTGGAGAGTATTCCATCACACTCCTGACTTGCGCCTTGTAGATGGTGGAAAGGCTTTGGGGAGTCAGGTGGTGAGTCACTTGCCTGATCTTGTAGCCACAGTATTTATATGGCTGGTCCAGTTAAGTTTCTGGTCAATGGTGACCTCTAGGATGTTGATGGTGGGGGTTTCGGCAATGGTAATGCTGTTGAATGTCAAGGGGAGGTGGTTAGACTCTCTCTTGTTGGAGATGGTCATTGCCTGGCACTTATCTGGCGCGAATGTTACTTGCCACTTATCAGCCCAAGCCTGGATGTTGTCCAGGTCTTGCTGCATGTGGTCACGGACTGCTTCATTATTTGAGGGGTTGCGAATGGAACTGAACACTGTGCAATCATCAGCGAACATCCTCATTTCTGACCTTATGATGGAGGGAAGGTCATTGATGAAGCAGCTGAAGATGGTTGGGCCTAGGACACTGCCCTGAGGAACTCCTGCAGCAATGTCCTGGGGCTGAGATGGTTGGCCTCCAACAACCACTACCATCTTCCTTTGTGCTAGGTATGACTCCAGCCACTGGAGAGTTTTCCCCCTGATTCCCATTGACTTCAATTTTACTAGGGCTCCTTGGTGCCACACTCGGTCAAATGCTGCCTTAATGTCAAGGGCAGTCACTCTCACCTCACCTCTGAAATTCAGCTCTTTTGTCCATGTTTGGACCGACCAAGGCTGTAATGAGTTCTGGAGCCGAGTGGTCCTGGCGGAACCCAAACTGAGCATCGGTGAGCAGGTTATTGGTGAGTAAGTGCCGCTTAATAGCACTGTCGACGACACCTTCCATCACTTTGCGAATGATTGAGAGTAGACTGATGGGGCGGTAATTGGCCGGATTGGATTTGTCCTGCTTTTTGGTAACAGTCTCCCCTCTGGGTCAGATGATCGCGGTTTTGGGTCCTGCATTGCATCTTCAATGCACAATCTAAGCTGACTCTCCAGCACTGTGCTGAAAGAGGAACTGTACTGTCACAGGTGCTGACTTTCCGATGAGCTGAGCCCCCGTCTGCCTGCTCCAGTAGTTTGGGTGGATGTTAAAGATCCCACGTTATTATCGAGTGGAAGTGTTGGATATTTTACGTCCACCTGAGAGGGCAAGAACCTTGTTTTAACGTTGTAGCGAATTTATCGATAGATTAGCGACAGTTAACCAACTCTTGTACTTTGTATTTTGGAATTTTTGTCCAACGAGACCGTTAGTTTTCATTGTTTTATTTAAATCGTTAGATTAATGGGAGTCATGATGTTTCCATTTGAAGCTTATTGTAAAATTCCGATTTGAAAAGAGGATCTTTTAAGTAGATTTGTTTGGTCCGGCAAACGCTTATTCTAGCGCTCCCCACCCAGAGTAACCCTGTCTACCCTCCTGAACTGGGAGGATTGTAATGGGAGTAAGAACGGAGTAACAGCGGAGGAAGCTGTTCCTGGATAGGATAATGACAGTTACATAACCCGAATGAGTCAGCTGACAGTAGGAGCAATGCAGTTGGTTTCACTGGGCTAAGGAGGGGTTCCACTCAATGATCCGAGGTTTCCTCTCCGGATCCCTGTCCAGCGCACCCCTGCTGGAGAGTGCACACGGGTATGGACATTGGGTGACGACAGGATTGGGCTGAACTGTGATGCTCCTTGTGGTCTAATATCCAGCGGGCACACACTGCCCAGTCTCACACGAGAAGAATTGCCACTTGGGTGAGGTAATTGAGGCCTCTGGGGCCTAGAGGACTGCATGAATCTGTGCCCCTGGGTGGGTAGTGGGGGGCTACACTCTCCTGACTGTCAAGGGTAGAACCGTGAAGGAGTCACAAATCACAACAACAACAACAGCTCACATTTCTTTGTGCCTTTAACATGGTAAAATGTCCCAAGACGCTTCACAGGAGCGATTATCAAACAAAATTTGACACTGAGCCACATAAGGAGATATTAGGACAGGTGACCAAAAGCTTGGTCAAAGAGGTAGGTTTTAAGGAGCGTCTTAAAGGAGGAGAGAGAGGGAGAGGGGGAGAGGTTTAGGGAGGGAATTCCAGAGCTTAGGGCCGAGGCAGCTGAAGGTACGGCCGCCAATGGTGGAGCGATTAAAATCGGGGATGCGCAAGAGGCCAGAATTGGAGGAGCACAGAGATCTCGGAGGTTTGTGGGGCTGGAGGAGGTTACAGAGATAGGGAGGGGCGAGGCCATGGAGGGATTTGAAAACAAAAAAAATGATGGGCAGAAAAGCCCAGCCCCCACGCTCTTCATGGTTGGAGCATCCTGACTAGACACTTCCTCCCCTCCCCCCTCCCCCTCCCTCCCCCCACTCCATCCCCCCGCCCCATGTGATCTCCTGGGAGAAGGAAAAAAGCTCAGAGAAAAACCCGGTGCCAATAATCTCTGGAAAATTCTAATCCGACTTCCTCAGGTACGGTAGCATAGTGGTTATGTTACTGGGCTAGTAATCCAGAGTCATGAGTTCAAATCCTGCCACGGCAGCTGGTGAATTTAAATTCAATTAATTAAATAAAAATCTGGAATTAAAATACTAGTATCAGTAATGGGGGCCATGAAACTACCGGATTGTCGTAAAAACCCATCTGGTTCACTAATGTCCTTTAGGGAAGGAAACCTGCCGTCCTTACCTGGTCTGGCCTATATGTGACTCCAGACCCACAGCAATGTGGTTGATTCTTAATTGCCCTCTGAAATGGCCTAGCAAACCACACCACCACCTTCTTGAGGGCAATTAGGGATGGGCAATGAATGCCGTCCTTGCCAGCGACGCCCACATCCCGTGAACGAATAAAAAAAAAACCAGTCCATGTGATGGCTGTCTGATTATCCACCTACCTTCTATATCCTGGTGTTTCTCTCCACTGTGGAAGGTAGATTTGCAAAGGAATTACTGGTGTTTCTCGGAGACAAACAGAGACACAGAACTGCAAACGTTCAAAAATTCCGACCTAAACATTTTAACAGCAAATTCGTCACGGTTAACTGCGTCATGATTCCTGAAAACTCCAATCATCTTGCTTTTTGTTGGTAATAGATGGTGTAATTCTCGACAGTATGTCTAAATCTTTTAAAATGACTACATGGAAATGTAAATTACACTTAAGCCTGAGAAAAGTGACAAAGCATTAATGCACTGATACCTTTATCTAAACCCTATGCCTTAAGCAACTGTGCTTTAAATTATCCATTATCCAGGATTATCCATTGGACAATAGCTGAGTGACTCTGTGTACACAGCCGGCCATCAGCTGCCCAGTTGTTTTGAGTTCAAGTGGAACGAAATGCCCCAATCCTGAAATAAAATCATTAAAATGCTGGAAGTAAACAGAGAAGAGACAGGCTAACATTCTGGATGGTTGAAGACCTTTCAACAGAGTGCAAACCGGAAGATAAAAGCAGTGGAAGGCTCCCTCACCTCTGAGTCAGAAGGTGGTGAATTCAAGTCCTAATCCAGGGTTTGAGTCCATAATCCAGGCTGATCGTTCCCGGTGCCATTACTGAGGCAGTGCTGCACCATTGGAGGGGCTGTCTTTCAGATGAGATGTTGAACTGAGGCCCCTGTCTGCCCTCTCAGGTGGATGTAAAAGATCCCATGGCCACTATTTAAAGGAGAGCCGGGGAGTTCTCCCCAGTGTCCTGGTCATTATTTATCCCTCAACCAACATCACTAAAAAAAACAGATGATCTGGTCATTATCACTTGCTATTTGTGGGACCTTGCTGTGCCCACATTGGCTGCCGTGTTTCCTCATATTACAACAGTGACTACACTTCAAAAGTACTTCATTGGCTGTGAAGCGTTTGAGATCGTGAAATGCGTTATATCATAGAATCATAGAATCGTTACAGCACAGAAGGAAGTCATTCGGCCCATCGAGCCTGTGCCGGCTCTTTGTAAGAGCAAACCAGCTAGTTCCATTCCCCTGCTCGTTCTCCTTAGCCCTGCAAATTTTTTCCCTTCAAATATTTATTTAATTCCTTTTTGAAAGCCACGATTGAATCTGCTTCCAGACCTCGGGCAGCGCATTCCAGATCATAACTACTCACTGCGTAAAAAAGTTTTTCCTCATGCCGCTTTGGTTCTTTTGCCAATCACCTTAAATCTGTGTCCTCTGGTTCTCGACTCTTCCACCAATGGGAACAGTTTCTCTTTATTTACTTTATCTAAACCCTCATGATTTTGAATACCTCGATCAAATCTCCTCTCAACCTTCTCTGCTCTAAGGAGAACAATCCCAACTTCTCCAGTCTACCCACGTAACTGAAGTCCCTCATCCCTGGAATCATTCTAGTAAATCTTTTTTGCACCCTCTCTAAGGCCTTCACATCCTTCCCAATGTGCGGTGCCCAGAATTGGACACAATACTCCAGTTGTGGCCAAACCAATGTTTTATAAAGGTTCTGTAAGGGGTTTCTTTTTTACTGTTTCTCGGGCTTATAATAGGTCAGCCAGTTATGTTTTCCTGAGCTGCCCTGCCCGCAGTGCGGTTGCGAATCGCTTACCCCTTCCTGATTCTGAGCTGAGGACTTATCGAGTGGTAACAAAGACAGACAAACAGACCAGTGGATTGGTACAAGGAAAACCAATGTTTATTAATAAGAAAACTAAAACTACAAGGTAAACAGTATAATACAGAAGATAAAAAGAAAGAAATCGCTATGGATGTAATACAGTCTTACACTTATCGGGGGTGGAAGAAACAGACACATCGAGGGAAAATTCTAAAATCACAATTTTAGCAATCCCCCTTTAACCTCCACCTTTATACCTAACTAGGTCATCTTGTGGCGGCCAGAAAATTAATGCTCACCGGTGAAACAGATGAAAAAGGCCTGGCCCCTGTGCCTGCTGCTGCCGTCGACATGTGGTTGCGAGGTTTACTGGATGGCCTTCCTTCTTAGCTGCTAGCAGACAGACAGGACAGGGCCAAGAGGCGGAGAGAGAAGAGAGAGAGAGATACTGGGAAGCCCCCGTTATACCCTCTTGGTAACAGGTTTTTTTTGTACCTCATCAGCTTGCTTCATTGTTTGATTTAAGCACGAAACGTAAGACAAAGGACCCCATCTCTGGCCTATTTACATTAATGGCCAATTCCTGTATTTCTGAGTTCCATAACTGCTTTAAGACAAAGGACCTAATTTCTGGCCCATTTACATTAATGGCCGTTTCCTGTATCGATCTGTTCGCTAACTGCTTTACCATTGTTCCGAATGTACCTTGATGGTTCACCTTTTGTCCTGCGATCACTTCCTGCTCGAATTTTGATGTGTTGGCCGGCCATGTTGATAGCTTTTGTACTCTCTGCCTGAATTTATAACACAATTCACCTGAGGAAGGAGGAAGCCTCCGAAAGCTTGTGAAATTTAAAATAAATTTGTTGGACTATAACTTGGTGTTGTAAAATTGTTTACAATTGTCAACCCCAGTTCATCACCGGCATCTCCACATCATGAATTTATAAAGTCCAGGATCCCGTATGCTTTTTTAACCGTTCTCTCAACCTGTCCTGCCACCTTCAACGATTTATGCACATATACCCCCAGATCTCTCTGTTCCTGTACCCCTTTTAGAATTGTGCCCTCTAGTTTATATTGCCTCTCCTCGTTCTTCCTACTGAAATGTATCACTTCACACTTCTCTGTGTTAAATTTCATCTGCCACGTGTCCGCCCATTCCACCAGCCTGTCTATATCCTCTTGAAGTCTATCACTATCCTCCTCACTATTCACTACACTTCCAAGTTTTGTGTCATCTGCAAATTTTGAAATTGTGCCCTGTACACCCAAGTCCAAGTCATTAATATATATCAAGAAAAGCAGTGGTCCCAGCACATATAAATGAAGTCTTTCTTTCTTTCTTTCTCTCTTTTTTTTATTTCTTTCTATCCCCATTTCTTTCCAGATTCACATCTAATTTCCCTTGACCCCATTGTTTACACTGCCTGCTTCAATGTCCTTCCACAGTAAATTATTCCACAACCCAACTTCTTCCTTTCCTGATTCCTAACTTCTTCATTTTTAGCTTGAGATCTCTGGGATTTGAATCCTTCACCACAATGAACCATTCCCTTTAGCCAGTGGTTCTCCAATTTATTACTTTTGTGCTGTATCCCAGGAACTCTGAAGCTTACACTGCAGATATGAGTCTCCTGTGAGACATCGTAGCAACGGCCTCTGGAAGGAAAGATCTATCAACATCTGTCGCATCTTCCAATATTTTACATTCGTAACAAATTCCAATAAACTTGCCTTTCCTCTTGTGAAATTCTCTTCACTTTCTTCCTTTGTAATCGGCTCCGATACTTTCCTTACCAATGGCAAACTAACAGGTCTATAATTCCCCAGATTCTGCTTCTGTCGCTTAAAGGCTTTTAAAAATGGGAAGGACTTTGCTATTTTCCGATTATCCCCCTCACCATCTCCCATTTTCTTCCCCTTTTCTGACCCCTTCATCTCCTGAAGTTGCTGACTGTTTCTGGGACATAGGTCCACAGGCTGCCTCCAAAACAACATCCAAATGGCCCTTATTGATGTGTCAAGCCTAGAAAGTGAATGTTGCAGACTGTTCAACCATGGAGGGAATCACAGCCGAGTCAGATACTGTTCTCAACAAACATTCAACTCAGTTGTGTGGAGAGACTGGAGAAGCTGGGATTGTTCTCCTCAGAGCAGAGAAGGTTAAGGGGAGATTTGATAGAGGCGTTCAAAATCATGAGGGGTTTTGATAGAGTAAATAAGGAGAAACTGTTTCCAGTGGCAGGAGTGTCAGTAACCAGAGGACACAGATTTAAGATAATTGGCAAAAGAACCAGAGGGGAGATGAGGAGAAATCTCTTTTATGCAGTGAGTTGTTCTGATCTGGAATGCGCTGCCTGAAAGGGCGGTGGAAGCAGATTCAATAATAACTTTCAAAAGGGAATTGGATAAATACTTGAAACTGAGAAATTTGCAGGTCTATGGGGGAAACTTGGGGTGGGGAGGGGGAGAGTGGGACTAATTGGATAGCACTTTCAAAGAGCTGACATGGACACGATGGGCTGAATGGCCTCCTTCTGTGCTGTAAGATTCTATGAACGTGCACCTTCCAGAGGGAGTCACTGGAAGTTGAGCAGAAGCAACAACCCTGGCTAATTTTCCTCCTTCCAAGCCCAAGGATACTAAGGCCAATTGCAGTGCTTCTACTGTTGTGTCTCCCTCCCCCACCCCCTCTCCACCCGAGATCAGCTCAAGGAATCAAACCAGGGATCTTGCGGCCCATGTGACTCAGTAATGCACCAGGTGATGCCTTCACCTAACACTTCCAATTTTCCAATCCTCCCAATCAACTCAATGATCCGTGAAATATCCGGTTGGCTTAGTGGCACCTTCCAAAACTCCCGAGTGCAGCAGCGGTCCAAACCCAGGAAACTCCGAGTGCAGCGGCAGTCCAAACCCAGGAAACTCCGAGTGCAGCGGCAGTCCAAACCCAGGAAATTCCCGAGTGCAGCGGTGGTCCAAACCCAGGAAATTCCCGAGTGCAGCGGTGGTCCAAACCCAGGAAATTCCCGAGTGCAGCGGTGGTCCAAACCCAGGAAATTCCCGAGTGCAGCGGTGGTCCAAACCCAGGAAACTCCGAGTGCAGCGGTGGTCCAAACCCAGGAAATTCCCGAGTGCAGCGGTGGTCCAAACCCAGGAAATTCCTGAGTGCAGCAGCGGTCCAAACCCAGGAAACTCCGAGAGCAGTGGCGGTCCAAACCCAGGAAACTCCGAGTGCAGCGGCAGTCCAAACCCAGGAAACTCCGAGTGCAGCGGCAGTCCAAACCCAGGAAACTCCGCATGCAGCCGCAGTCTAAACGCAGAAACTCCGAGTGCAGCCGAGGTCCAAACCCAGGAAACTCCGAGTGCAGCGGCGGTCCAAACCCAGGAAACTCGGAGGAAGATTTCCTGTGTGCTCTGTGTGTGTAATAGAATCGTAAACCCTGGGGGTGGGCGAGAAGGTGGCAGATAGAGTATAATGTGGGGAAATGTGAAATTACCCACTTTGGTAGGAAGAATAGAAAAGCAGAATATTTTTTAAAAGGTGAGAGACTAAGAAATTTGGTCGTCAGAGGGATTTGGGTGTCCTTGTACATGAATCACAGAAAGTTAGCTGCTGGTACAATAAGCAATTAGAAAGGTAAATGGTATGTTAGCCTTTATTACAAGGGAGTTGGAGTACAAGAGTAAAGAAGTCTTGCTGCAATTGTACAGGGCTTTGGTGAGAACATACCTGGAGTACTGTGCACAGTTTTGGTCTCCTTATCTAAGGAGGGATATACTTGCCTTAGAGGCGGTGCCAGGAAGGTTCACTAGATTGATTCCTGGGATGAGAGGGTTGTCCTATGAGGAAAGATTGAGTAAAATGGACCTATTCTCTCGAGTTTAGAAGAATGAGAGGTGATCGCATTGAAACATATACGATTCTGAGAGGGTTTGACAGGGTAGATGCTGAGAGGATGTTTCCCCTGGCTGGAGAGTCTAGAACCAGGGGACATAGTCTCAGGATAAGGAGTCGGCCATTTAGGACTGAGATGAGGAGGAATTTCTTCACTCAGAGAGTCATGAATCTTTGGAATTTTCTACCCCAGAGGGCTGTGGAGGCTCAGTCATTGAGTATATTCAAGACTGAGATGGATAGATTTTTGGACATTAAGGGAATCAAGGGATATGAGGATCGGGCAGGAAAGTGGAGTTGAGAGGCTATATGACCTGCTCCATCTCCTATTTCTTATGTTCTTGTGGGAAGGTTTTCTGTGTGCCCATCATGCATAATAGAATTGTTAACTTGTTTGGAAAGAATTTCTCCTGGCATATCGCCAGTAACAGTGGGGTCTGACTTTCCTGGTAACTTTCTTTGCCCATTTCTCCACTGATCTGGACCTGATTCCATGATGCCCATGTTATAAATATATATTTTAATTACACAGCAATTTCCCGTTTTTCAGATCTCCTTTAGGTAGCTGAGTTCTCACCTTGAGATGCTCCACTTGTCAAAAGAATCTATCAGCCCGTATATTCAAATGAACTGTATAGGTTATTAGCTTGCCCTTGGTAGAAGATTTAGTTTTCCAGGGCAAATACCTCAATAAATTGCAGCCCTGACAGGTTTATTACATATTGTAAATAGAATCCCCTGCCAGATCTTTATGACAGACATGAGTAGCTCGTTCCATTACGAGCCAAGCAAGCAGCTCAGCATTATTTCTCTTCATTTCCTTTTATAATCCCTCTGTCAGTTATCACGATGATGTTGCCCTCTGTCTATTTCTCCTTCTGCCTCTGTCCCAGCCTGCCTCTCTGTGCCTCTTTATCTATATTTCTTGGCCTGCCTCTCTCTCCCTGTCCCTCTCACACTCTGTCTATATCTCTCTGTTTGCATTTCACTTTCTGCCTCCGTCTCTCTATTTGCCCCTCTCTCAGGCTCTGTCTCAATCTCTGTCTTCATTTCTGCTTCTGCCTTCCTTCTCTGCTTGCCTCCCTATCCATCTATCCCACATTCTCCTTCTCTCTCTATCCCACTCTCACTCCTCCCCATCCCTCTCACTACCTCTCAATCAATTCCTCTCTATCCCTCTCTCTCTATTCCTCTCTCCCTAGCCCTCTCTCCCTAACCCTCTCTCCCTCTCTCCCTATCTCTCTAACCCTCTCTCCCTAGCCCTTTCTCTCTATCCCTCTCTCCCTCTCTCCCTATCTCTCTCTCTATCCCTCTCTCCCTAGCCCTTTCTCTCTATCCCTCTCTCCCTCTCTCCCTATCTCTCTCTCTATCCCTCTCTCCCTAGCCCTTTCTCTCTATCCCTCTCTCCCTCTCTCCCTATCTCTCTCTCTATCCCTCTCTCCCTAGCCCTCTCTCTCTAGCCCTCTCTCCCTAACCCTCTCTCCCTAGCCCTTTCTCTCTATCCCTCTCTCCCTAGCCCTTTCTCTCTATCCCTCTCTCCCTCTCTCCCTATCTCTCTCCCTAGCCCTCTCTCCCTTTCCCTTTCTCACTTTCCCTCTCTCTCTATCCCTTTCTCTCTCCCCCTCTCTATGTCTTTTTTCCGGTCTTAGCCTTTCTCTATCTGTTTCTGTACATCTCTCTCCCTCTTTCTTCTTGTCTTTTTGAGCAGTTGTGTTTCTTTTTCTGTCTATTATTACCCACACGTCTCTCTCACTCCCCCTTTCTATTATTACCCACACGTCTCTCTCACTCCCCCTTTCTGTCTATTATTACCCACACGTCTCTCTCACTCTCCCTTTCTCCGCCTCTGTCTTTTTCTCTTTGTCTCGTTTCTCTCATTAGTGCAAAATTGGTGTAATTGTGAAAACTCCTCTTCACCCTCTCCCCTGGATATTTACATTCTCTGGAGTCGCTAATTGCTGATGAATTCTTTATCTTAAATTTACCATAGAATCATAGGATGATACAGCACGGGAGGCCATTTGGCCCATCGTACCTGTGCTGGCTCTTTGAAAGATCTATCCAATTAGTCCCACTCCCCCGCTCTTTCCCCGTAGCCCTGTAAACTTTTTCCCTTCAAGTATTTATCCAATTCCCTTTTGAAAGTTATTATTGAATCTGCTTCCACCGCCCTTTCAGGCAGCGCATTCCAGATCAGAACAACTCACTGCGTAAAAAACATTCTCCTCATCTCCCCTTTGGTTCTTTTGCCGATCACCTTAAATCTGTGTCCTCTGGTTACCGACCCTCCTGCCACTGGAAACAGTTTCTCCTTATTTACTCTATCAAAAACCTTCATGATTTTGAACACCTCTATCAAATCTCCCCTTAACCTTCTCTGCTCTAAGGAGAACAATCCCAGCTTCTCCAGTCTCTCCACATAACTGAAGTGAAGTCTCTCATCCATTTAAATAAAAATTTAGCTTAAAAAGCATTTGTTGTTTTTCGACAAAACACAGAATGTCAAAAAACGTTTGAGCTCGGTAGCCCTTCCAAAAAGGAGTTTCACCATCACTTCTCCTTTTAAACAGGAGGGGTGTCAGTTTTTGTCTATCTACCGTTCTGCTCATGCCGAAAATGCCCCATCCATCTGATTTGCACAAAAGTTGACAATCGCCCCGAAGCCTTTCGTTTTATAGAGAGAGTCTCCCCATCAGGGACCCCTTTTATGGAGAGAGTCTCACCATCAGGGACCCCTTTTATAGAGAGAGTCTCCCCATCAGGGACCCCTTTTATAGAGAGAGTCTCCCCATCAGGAATCCTTTTATAGAGAGAGTCTCCCCATCAGGGACCCCTTTTATAAAGAGAGTCTCCCCATCAGGAATCCTTTTATAAAGAGAGTCTCTCCATCAGGGACCCCTTTTATAAAGAGAGTCTCCCCATCAGGGACCCCTTTTATAGAGAGAGTCTCTCCATCAGGGACCCCTTTTATAGGGAGAGTCTCTCCATCAGGGACCCCTTTTATAGAGTGAGTCTCTCCATCGGGAATCCTTTTATAAAGAGAGTCTCTCCATCAGGGACCCCTTTTATAAAGAGAGTCTCCCCATCAGGGACCCCTTTTATAGAGAGAGTCTCTCCATCAGGGACCCCTTTTATAGGGAGAGTCTCTCCATCAGGGACCCCTTTTATAGAGAGAGTCTCCCCATCAGGAATCCTTTTATAAAGAGAGTCTCTCCATCAGGGACCCCTTTTATAAAGAGAGTCTCCCCATCAGGGACCCCTTTTATAGAGAGAGAGTCTCACAATCAGGGACCCCTTTTATAGAGAGAGTCTCACCATCAGGGACCCCTTTTATAAAGAGAGTCTCCCCATCAGGGACCCCTTTTATAGGGAGAGTCTCTCCATCAGGGACCCCTTTTATAGAGAGAGTCTCCCCATCAGGGACCCCTTTTATAGAGAGAGAGTCTCACAATCAGGGACCCCTTTTATAGAGAGAGTCTCACCATCAGGGACCCCTTTTATAGAGAGAGTCTCCCCATCAGGGATCCTTTTATAGAGAGAGTCTCTCCATCAGGGACCCCTTTTATAGAGAGAGTCTCACCATCAGGGACCCCTTTTATAGAGAGAGTCTCACCATCAGGGACCCCTTTTATAGAGAGAGTCTCACCATCAGGGACCCCTTTTATAGAGAGAGTCTCACCATCAGGGACCCCTTTTATAGAGAGAGTCTCTTCATCAGGGACCCCTTTTATAGAGAGAGTCTCACCGTCAGGAATCCTTTTATAGAGAGAGTCTCCCCATCAGGGACCCCTTTTATAGAGAGAGTCTCACCGTCACTGAGCCAATTTTGGATCCAATTTGCCACTTTCCCTTGGATCCCATGGGCTTTTATTTTTTTGACCAGTCTGCCATGTGGGACCTTGTCAAAAGCCTTGCTAAAATCCACGTAGACTACATCAAATGCGTTACTCTTGTCGATCTTCCTTGTCAACTCCTCAAAAAATTCAACTGAGTTAGTCAGACACAAACTTCCCTTAACAAATCCATGCTGACTGTCCTGGATTAACCCATGCCTTTCTAAATGACAGTTTATCCTGTCCCTCAGAATTGATTCCAATAATTTGCCCACCACCGAGGTTAGATTGACTGGCCTGTAATTACTCGGTCTAAAACAACGGTACAATGTTAGCAGTCCTCCAATCCTCCGGCACTGTGCCTATAGCCAGGGAGGATTGGAAAATGATGGTCAGAGCCTCCGCTATTTCCTCCCTTGCTCTTTTAACAGCCTGGGATACATTTCATCCGGGCCTGGTGATTTATCAACTTTCAAAGATGCTAATCCCCTTAATACTTCCTCTCTCACTCTGTTTATCCCAGCCAATATTTCACACTCCTCCTCCTTAACTACAATCTCTGCATCGCCCCCGTCTTTTGTGAAGACAAACACAAAGTATTCATTAAGAACCAGACCCACATCTTCCGCCTCCACACATAGTTTACCTTTTTAGTCTCTAATAGGCCCTACTCTTTCCTTAGTTATCCTCTTGTTCTTAATGTACTTATAAAACATCTTTGGGTTTTCCTTGATTTTACTTCCCAGTATTTTTCATGCCCTCTCTTTGCTTTCCTAATTACCTTTATCGGTCAGTACGGACACGATGGGCCGAAAAGCCTCCTTCTGTGCCATAACTTTCTATGATTCTATGATACTATGATCAGGAACTCATTTAGAGAGAGACTCTCACCATCAGTACCTCTTTTGTAGAGAGACTCTCTGCATCAGAAGCTCCTTTTATAGAGGGAGTCTCTCCATCAGGGACCCCTTTTATAGAGAGAGTCTCACCATCAGGACCCCTTTTATAGGGAGAGTCTCTCCATCAGGACCCCTTTTATAGAGAGAGTCTCACCATCAGGGACCCCTTTTATAGAGAGAGAGTCTCACCATCAGGACCCCTTTTATAGGGAGAGTCTCTCCATCAGGGACCCCTTTTATAGAGAGAGTCTCACCATCAGGGACCCCTTTTATAGAGAGAGAGTCTCACCATCAGGGACCCCTTTTATAGAGAGAGTCTCACCATCAGGGACCCCTTTTATAGAGAGAGTCTCACCATCAGGACCCTTTTATAGAGAGAGTCTCACCATCAGGACCCCTTTTATAGAGAGAGAGTCTCACCATCAAGGACCCCTTTTATAGAGAGAGTCTCACCATCAGGGACCCCTTTTATAGAGAGAGTCTCACCATAAGGACCCTTTTATAGAGAGAGTCTCACCATCAGGACCCCTTTTATAGAGAGAGTCTCTCCATCAGGGACCCCTTTTATAGAGAGAGTCTCTCCATCAGGGACCCCTTTTATAGGGAGAGTCTCACCATCAGGACCCCTTTTATAGAGAGAGAGTATCACCATCAGGACCCCTTTTATAGAGGGAGTCTCACCATCAGGACCCCTTTTATAGGGAGAGTCTCACCATCAGGGACCCCTTTTATAGAGAGAGAGTCTCACCATCAGGACCCCTTTTATAGAGGGAGTCTCACCATCAGGACCCCTTTTATAGGGAGAGTCTCACCATCAGGGACCCCTTTTATAGGGAGAGTCTCACCATCAGGACCCCTTTTATAGAGGGAGTCTCACCATCAGGGCCCCTTTTATAGAGGGAGTCTCACCATTCGGATCCCTTTTATAGAGGGATGCTTTTCTGCCCACCTATGATACTTAAGAACATAAGAAATAGGAGCAGGAGTAGGCCATAAAGGCTACTTATCTTATCTTATCTTATCTTCATTAAGATCGTGGCTGATCTTATTCCCATATCACTTGATTCTCTTAGAGTTCAAAAATCTATCGATTTCAGCCTTGAATATATTCAATGACTGACCATCCACAGCCCTCTGTGGTAGAGAATTCCAAAGATTTACGACCCTCTGAGTGAAGAAATTTTTCTTCCTCTCAGTCCTAAATGGCCGACCCCTCATCTTGAGACTATGACCCCTGGTTCTAGACTCTCCAGCCAGGGGAAACAACCTCTCAGCATCTACCCTGTCAAGCCCTCTAAGAATTTTATACGTTTCAATGCGATCACCTCTCATTCACCTAAACTCCAGAGAGTAAATGTCCATTCTACTGAACCTCTCCTCATAGGACAACCCTCTCATCCTAGGAATCAATCCAGTGAACCTTCATTGCACCGACTCTAAGGCAAGTATATCCTTCTTTAGACAAGGAGACCAAAACTGTACACAGTACTCCAGGTGTGGTCTCACCAAAGCCCTGTACAATTGCAGCAAGACTTCCTTACTCTTGTACTTGGTTCACCACCGCCTTCTCAAGGGCAATTAGGGATGGGCGATAAATGCTGACCTTGCCAGTGATGTCCACATCCCATGAAATAATAAAAAAAATACTTTTACCTCCTTGCAACAAAGGGTAACATACCATTTGCCTTCCTAATTGCTTGCTTTACCTGCATGTTAACTTTCTGTGTTTCTTGTACAAGGACACCCAGGTCCCTCTGAACACTAACATTTAATAGTTTCTCACCATTTAAAAAATATTCTGTTTTTCTATTCTTCTGACCAAAGTGGATAATTTCACATTTCCTCACATTTTCTCCACCTGCCACTTCTTGTCCACTCACTTATCCTGTCTATATCACTTTGCAGACTCTTTGTGTCCTCCTCACAGCTTACTTTCCCACCGAGCTTTGTATCGTCACTATAGCACGGTGCGTGTGTGTGTCTCTGTGTGTGTCTCTGTGTGATTGTATCCCTCGCACTTCTGAGGGGCAGGGCCTTATATTATATCTTAGTAATTAAAAAATTTACTTGAGATATGTTCATCTCATTAAAAAGGGATTTGTCTGAATGATTACTTTAAGTAACTGTAATCATCACAGGTTTAACTGTTTAGAGACTGGCAGTGTATCGGGACTGTTAGTCAGAAACCACATATTCCGAGTGATAGAACAGAACATTTGCGAGATTTGCATTCACGTCATTTGTATAAATATATAATTTGTACTCTTGAGAAACCCAGATCAAGAGCTGAGGCCCGGTGCAGGGCATGACCAACAGTGCAGGGCACCAACAACGGTGAGGGCACCAACAACGGTGAGGGCACCAACAACGGTGAGGGCACCAACAACGTGAGGGCACCAACAACGGTGAGGGCACCAACAACAGTGCAGGGCACCAACAACGGTGAGGGCACCAACAACAGTGCAGGGCACCAACAACAGTGCAGGGCACCAACAACGGTGAGGGCACCAACAACGTGAGGGCATCAACAACAGTGCAGGGCACCGACAATGGTGCAGGACACCACCAATGGCATAGGGCACTACCAATGGAGCTGGGCACCAACAATAGTGCAATGCACCACCAACAGTACAGGGCACTGCCAATGGTACAGGGTGCCACCAACGGTACAGGGCGCCACCGACGGTACAGGGTGCCACCAACAGTACAGGGCGCCACCGACGGTGCAGGGCGCCACCGACAGTACAGGGCGCCACCGACAGTACAGGGTGCCACCAACAGTACAGGGCGCCACAAACAGTACAGGGCGCCACCGACAGTACAGGGTGCCACCGACGGTGCAGGGTGCCACCGACAGTACAGGGCGCCACAAACAGTGCAGGGTGCCACCGACGGTACAGGGCACTGCCAAGATTGAAAAAAATAGGAGAGAAGAAAAGGTAAATCAGGCAGTAGTGCTTAGGTGATGCTAAGCTTGGGTTTGAGAAGTATGTAGATTACAGGACGAAGTGAGTGAAGACTGAAGCTCTACAGTTTTGAGGTCCTGGGAAAGAATGAGTTAGAACTAGCGATAGGCTGATGAGTCTTGATTCCAACACAGTGAGGTTGCAGGGAGGAGGAAGAGTGTGTCAGACAGGGGATTTGAAGCTGAGAAGGAACAAGAGAGGACACTACACTTTCACCTCTGTGTCTTGACTTTGAATCAAGCCTGGAGTGATGAAAAGTTGGCCCTTTGGTACTAGGTAAAATTAGTTTGGTTTAGTGTCGAGCTAAATCCTGGTTGGCGCATGCCCACGTCGGTAAACAGCTCCTGATTCAAGTCAAATTGAGGAAAATTTGGCAAACCCACTCAGAATGGGCAAAGGAATGGAAGAGTGCACATAGAAAAATATCACACTGGGGAGATGGAGGTGCTCTTTGGAGCTTTCGGTTCAAACATATTGGAGAAGATTTTGGTCTTCACCTCCTGGGTGGTAATGGTGAAGTGGATCGCTCACCCATTATAGAACCTGGTGATTTTCATTCAATTGACTTAAAGGGTCCTATAACAGGCTCCACCAGATTACCATCCAGCCAGTGAAGTCCAAGATAGACCCCATTGCTTTACTCTGCATCCAACTCACGGGAGGTGCTGAATGCTGATACTGTGGACTGTAAATCCGTCTCGTGCGGCACAAAATGAGCAATGGCGAATCGGCAGCCCACTTTACACTGCACCCAATCTTCTTGTCTGTCGAGATTCCCTGATTAAGGGGTCCTGATGGTGAGATTCCCTGTTTAAGGGGTCCTGATGGTGAGATTCCCTGTTTAAGGGGTCCTGATGGTGAGATTCCCTGTTTAAGGGGTCCTGATGGTGAGATTCCCTGTTTAAGGGATCCTGATGGTGAGATTCCCTGTTTACATGATCCTGATGGTGAGATTCCCTGTTTAAGGGACCCTGATGGTGAGATTCCTTGTTTAAGGGGTCCTGATGGTGAGATTCCCTGTTTAAGGGACCCTGATGGTGAGATTCCCTGTTTAAGGGACCCTGATGGTGAGATTCCTTGTTTAAGGGGTCCTGATGCGATTGCGCTCGGGGCAGACTGATTTCACCGGGCGCGTGGTTGAGCCCCCGCCGCGAACCCGCCGCCCTGGTAATATCGGACTCTTTGTGTCCTCCTCACAGCTTAAATTCCCACCTAGCTTTGTATCGTCAGCAAACTTGGATACATTACACTCGGTCCCTTCATCTAAATCATTAATATAGATTGTAAATAGCTGAGGCCCAAGCACTGATCCTTGTGACACCCCACTAGTTACAGCCAGGCAACCTGAGAATGACCCGTTTATCCCTACTCTCTGTTTTCTGTCCTTTAACCAATTCTCTATCCATGGTAATATATTACCCCAACCCATAAGCCTCTATCTTCCATAACAACCTTTTATGTGGCACCTTATCGAATGCCTTTTGAAAATCAAAATATACAACATCCACTGGTTCCCCTTTATCTACCTGCTAGTTACATCCTCAAAAAACTGTAATAAATTTGTCAAACATGATTTCCATTTCAAAAAACCATGTTGACTCTGCCTGATCATATTATGATTTTCTAAGTGCCCTGTTACCACTTCCTTAATAATGGATTCCAGCATTTTCCCGACAACTGATGTCAGGCTAACTGGCATGTAGTTCCCTGTTTTCTCTCTCCCTCCTTTCCTGAACAGCAGGGTTACATTTCCTACCTTCCAATCCGCTGGGACCATTTTAGAATCTAGGGAATTTTGGAAGATCACAACCAATGCATCCACTATCTCTGCAGCCACCTCTTTTAGAACCCTCGGATGTCGGCCATCAGGTCCAGGGGATTTATTGGCTTTCAGTCCCTTTAGTTTCTCAAATGCTTTTTCTCTACTGATAATAATTGTTTTAAGTTCCTCACTCTCATTAGCCTCTTGGTTCCCCACTATTTCTGGAATGCTTTTTGTATCTTCTACTGTGAAGACAGATTTAAAATATTTGTTTAACGTATCTCCCATTTCCTGATTCCCCATTATAATCTCTCCTGTCTCAGCCTCTAGGAGACCAATGTTTACTTTTGCTACTCTCTTCCTTTTTAAATACTTGTAGAAGCTCTTACAATCTGTTTTTATATTTCTTGCTAGTTTACTTTCATATTCTATTTTCTCCCTTTTTAAATTTTTTGGTCATCCTTTGCTGGTTTCTAAAACTCTCCCAATCCTCAGGCTTATTACTCTTCTTGGCAACATTATAGGCCTCTTGTTTTAATCTAATACTATCCTTAACTTCTTTAGTTAGCCACTTTTCCCGTGGAGTTTTTATTTCTCAATGGAATGTATATTTGTTGAGAATATTGAAATATTTCTTTAAATGTTTGCCATTGCTTTTCAACTGTCAAACCCTTTAATTTAATTTCCCAATCTACCTTAGCCACCTCACCCCTCATCCCGATATGTAACAGAAATGACAGCCATCCGTGGCTAAGTAAAGAAATTAAGGATAGTATCCGACTAAAAACAAGGACATATAAGGTAGCCAAACTTAGTGGGATGATTGAAGATTGGGAAGTCTTCAAAAGACAGGAAAAAGTAACAAAAGGATTGATTAAGAAAGGGAAGATAGATTATGAAAATAAATTAGCAAAAAATATAAAAACAGATAGCAAGAGTATCTACAGTTTCTAAAAAGGCAAACATCAGTCCCTTAGAGGATGAGACCGGGAAATTAATGGTGGGAAACATGGAGATGGCAAAAATGCTGAACAAATATTTTGTTTCAGTCTTTACGGTAGAGGACACTAAGAATATCCCAACACTGGACAAACAGGGGGCTTGAGGGGGGGAGGAGCTAAATACGATTAAAATCACTAAGGAATTGGTACTCAGTAAATTAATGGGACTCAAGGCGGATAAATCCCCTGGACCTGATGGCTTACATCCGAGGGTCTTGAGGGAAGTGGCAGTAGGGATTGTGGATGCTTTGGTAATAATTTTCCAAAATTCTCTGGACTCGGCAAAGGTCTGGGCAGATTGGAAAACTGCTCATGTAACACCCTTATTTAAAAAGGGTAGTGGGCAGAAGGCTGGAAATTATAGACCAGTTAGCCTAACATCTGTGGTGGGTAAAATTTTGGAGTCTATTATTAAGGAGACAGTAGCAGAACATTTGGATAAACATAATTTAATAGGACAAAGTCAGCATGGCTTTACGAAGGGGAAGTCATGTCTGACAAATTTGCTTGAGTTCTTTGAGGACATAACGTGCAGGGTGGATAAAGGGGAACCAGTGGACGTAGTGTATTTAGACTTCCAGAAGGCATTCGACAAGGTGCCACATAAAAGATTATTGCTCAAGATAAAGAATCACTGGATTGGGGGTAATATTCTGGCATGGGTGGAGGATTGGTTATCAAACAGGAAGCAGAGAGTTGGGATCAATGGTTCATTCTCGGACTGGCATCCAGTAGCCAGTGGTGTTCCGCAGGGGTCGGTGCTGGGTCCCCAACTCTTTACAATCTATATTAACGATTTGGAGGAGGGGACCGAGTGTAACATATCAAGGTTTGCAGATGATACAAAGATGGGAGGGAAAGTAGAGAGTGAGGAGGACATAAAAAACCTACAGGGGGATATAGACAGGCTGGGTGAGTGGGCGGAGATTTGGCAGATGCAATACAATATTGGAAAATGTGAGGTTATGCACTTTGGCAGGAAAAATCAGAGAGCAAGTTATTATCTTAATGGCGAGAGACTGGAAAGTACTGCAGTACAAAGGGATCTGGGGGTCCTAGTGCAAGAAAATCAAAAAGTTAGCATGCAGGTGCAGCAGGTGATCAAGAAGGCCAACGGAATGTTGGATTTTATTGCTAGGGGGATAGAATATAAAAACAGGGAGGTATTGCTGCAGTTATATAAGGTATTGGTGAGACCGCACCTGGAATACTGCATACAATTTTGGTGTCCATACTTAAGAAAAGACATACTTGCTCTCGAGGCAGTACAAAGAAGGTTCACTCGGTTAATCCCGGGGATGAGGGGGCGGACATATGCGGAGAGGTTGAGTAGATTGGGACTCTACTCATTGGAGTTCAGAAGAATGAGAGGCGATCTTATTGAAACATATAAGATTGTGAAGGGGCTTGATCGGGTGGATGCGGTAAGGATGTTCCCAAGGATGGGTGAAACCAGAACTAGGGGGCATAATCTTAGAATAAGGGGCTGCTCTTTCAAAAATGAGATGAGGAGAAACTTCTTCACTCAGAGGGTAGTAGGTCTGTGGAATTTGCTGCCCCAGGAAGCTGTGGAAGCTACATCATTAAATAAATTTAAAACAGAAATCGACAGTTTCCCAGAAGTAAAGGGAATTAGGGGTTAAGGGGAGCGGGCAGGAAATTGGACATGAATTTAGATTTGAGGTTAGGATCAGATCAGCCATGATCTTATTGAATGGTGGAGCAGGCTCGAGGGGCCGATTGGCCTACTCCTGCTCCTATTTCTTATGTTCTTATGTACCTATGTAAGACATAACATATCCCCTCCTCCAAATCGTTAATATAGATTGTAAAGAGTTGGGGACCCAGCACCGACCCCTGCGGAACACCACTGGCTACTGGTTGCCAGTCCGAGAATGAACCATTTATCCCAACTCTCTGCTTCCTGTTAGATAACCAATCCTCCACCCATGCCAGAATATTACCCCCAATCCGGTGATTCTTTATCTTGAGCAATAATCTTTTATGTGTCACCTTGTTGAATGCCTTCTGGAAGTCTAAATACACTATGTCCACTGGTTCCCCTTTATCCACTCTGTACGTTATATCCTCAAAGAACTAAATTGGCTTTATTTAAGTTTAAGGCTAGCTTCGGACTTAAGTATGTCACTCTCAAACTCAATGTGAGATTCGTTCATGTTATGATCGCTCTTCTTCAGAGGATCCTTTACTGTGCGATTACAAATTAACCCTGTCTCATTACACTATACACGATCTAAAATAGCCTGTTACCTGGTTGGTTCCATGACGTATTGCTCTAGGAAACCGTCTCGAATACATTCCATGAACTCGTCCTCCAGACTACCTTTGTCAATTTCATTTGCCCAGTCTATATGAAGATTAAAATCCCCCATGATTGTTGCATTACCTTTATTACAAGCTCCTATTATTTCATGATTAATCCTCTGTCCAGCGGTATTGCTATTATTCGGGGGCCTATAAACTGCTCCCACCAGTGTTTTCTGCCCCTTGTTTTTTCTTATTTCCACCCAGACTGTTTCTACTTCCTGATCTTCCGAGCCGAGATCCTTTCTCACCACTGTCCTTATGTCATCCTTTATTATCAGGGCTACACCCCCTCCTTTTCCGTTCTGTCTGTCTTTTCAAAACGTCAAGTACCTGGAATATTTAGTTCCCAATCTTGGTCATTTTGCGACCATGGCTCTGTAATGGCTTTTAGACCAAACCCATTTATCTCTATTTGTGCCACTAATTCCTCTCTCTTGTTACGAATGCTCCGTGCATTCAGATAAAGAGCCATTAATTTGGACTTTTTACCATTTTTTCCTGCTTTGACCTTACTTGTTGTTGCACTATTATTGGTAAACTCTCTGTCCCTTCCTGCCACACTCTGCTTATCTTTACCCAAATCACTACACCGCTCTGTTGCCTTAACGTTTCTCATTAGATTTCTAAATTTCCCCTCACCTCACACCTCCCCCAACTTATTAGTTTAAAGCCCTGTCTACAGCCCAAGTTATTTGATTCGCTCGGTCACTGGTCCCAGCCCGGTTGAAGTGGAGTCCGTCCCAATTGTACAGCTCCCTCTTTCCCCAGTACTGAGGTAAAAAGAACTAAAGGTGAGATGAGGAAAACCTTTTTTATACAGCGAGTGGTTAGGATCTGGAATGCACTGCCCGAGGGGGTGGTGGAGGCAGATTCAATCATGGCCTTCAAAAGGGAACTGGATAAGTACTTGAAAGAAAAAAATTTGCAGGGCTATGGGGAAAGGGCAGAGGAGTGGGACTAGCTGGACTGCTCTTGCATAGAGCCGGCACAGACTAGATGGGCCGAATGGCCTCCTCCCGTGCTGGAACCATTCTATGATTCTATGATTCTACTGGTGCCAGTGCCCCATGAATCGAAACCCCTGTCTCCCACACCACTCCTTGAGCCACCCATTTAACTCTCTGATCTGTTTGACCCCATGCCAATTTGCACCTGGCTCAGATAGTAATTATTACCTTTGAGATTCTGCTTATTAATTTAGACTCTATAGTGGTGAGATTCCCTGTTTAAGGGGTCCTGATGATGAGATTCCATGTTTAAGGGGTCCTGATGGTGAGATTCCCTGTTTAAGGGGTCCTGCTGATGAGATTCCCTGTTTAAGGGGTCCTGATGGTGTGATTCCCTGTTTAAGGGGTCCTGATGGTGAGATTCCCTGTTTAAGGGATCCTGATGATGAGATTCCCTGTTTAAGGGGTCCTGATGGTGTGATTCCCTGTTTAAGGGGTCCTGCTGGTGAGATTCCCTGTTTAAGGGGTCCTGATGGTGTGATTCCTTGAGGGTAATTTTGACTTTGTGCAATAGTGCAAAGTGGGTGAGGGTGAATAAACCCGTTTTACATCTCTCCCCATTTGCATTTCTATTGAAATTAACTGAAATAATAATCGGGCAGAGATGTAAAACATGCTGCTGACTTGCTGTCACCTGTTTTACAGTATCGCACAAAATTAAGATCGACCCTTCCTTTAAATGATCAAAGGATAGAGACAGAAACGCACTTGAGATCAGTGTGATCTCCACTCTCTCCAGGGTCCCTCATGCACTATACACCCTGGGGGTTAATTGTGTGTGAGCTGTAATGAGGATTGATTGAAAAACCTCCAGCTGACACGAGTTAAAAAGTCATGATGGGATGGGCACCTGTTAACATGGTACTGAGCTGTGCAGCCCAGGTGAGCCCAGATTCAATCTCCCAGTAATGCTGCATTAGTTTGTGTTCAGTCGGGATCCTACTCTGGGAACATCGGAACAGGGGATCAGCCCCTCGAGCCTGTTCCACCATTCAGTGAGATCCTGGTTGATCTGTATCCTAATCCATCCATCCACCTTGGCTCCATATCCCTTAATACCCTCAGCTCGCAAAAATCAATCGATCCCAGGTTTAAAATTATTAATTGAGCGAGCATCTACTGCTTTTTGTGGGAGAGAATTCCTCACTTCTACCACCCTTTGTGTGAAGAAGTGTTTCCTGACTTCTCTCCTGATTTTAAGGTTATGCCCCCTTGTCCTAGACTCCCCCACCAGCAGAAAACATTTCTCACTATCTACCCTATCAAATTCCTTTCAAAATCTTAAAAACCTCAATCAAAGCACCTAGCACGAGGTTGGATTTACGTGGGGGGATTCTGCCGATTGTTTATACCGTATCACTTGGGAATCCACGGATCCTCCTCTGAAGTTCCGCTGGATTACCGGGAGATCTCCCATGGAAAAGTATGGTGACCGGCTCCAGGAGGAGTCAGTATGTTCAGGATGGACAGGGAGCAAATTAGGAGGGAGAAAAATACAAGGGATAAAAGGGTTAAGGTTGCAGAGACTGGGTTTGTACTCCCTCGAGTATAGAAGATTAAGGGGTGATCTAATCGAGGTGTTTAAGATGATTAAAGGATTTGATAGGGTCGATAGAGAGAAACTATTTCCTCTGGTGGGGGGAGTCCAGAACAAGGGGGCAGAACCTTAAAATTAGAGCCAGGCCGTTCAGGGGTGATGTCAGGAAGCATTTCTTCACACAAAGGGGAGTGGGAATCTGGAACTCTCTCCCCCAAAAGCTGTTGAGGCTGGGGGTCAATTGAAAATTTCAAAACTGAGATTGATGGATTTTTGTTGGGTGAGGGGATTAAGGGTTACAGAACCAAGGCGGGTAAATGGAGTTAAGATACAGATCAGCCATGATCTAATTGAATGGTGGAACAGGCTCGAGGGGCTGAATGGCCTCTTCCTGTTCCTATCTGTTGGACAGGCTGAATGTTTCTCCATCCATATTATGGCATCCTTAACTTTGGTTGAATTTAAGCTGACCTGCGGACTCTCCCAATCACCCGGTGATGATGTCACAACCTGGTGTGATACTGAGCTTCACAAGGTCACAGGCTCAGTTCCTGGTTTCTGTCAAGTTTGTTGATTTCAGCCTCGTAACGGTTACCCTGAGCTCCTTCCCCTCGCCTCCCTCCCACCCCCCCTCTTTCCCTTGGGGTGGGGAACAGTAAGTCAGTCGAAGTTTCCTCTCCTGACCATTATCCGGTTGCTCCCGCTGGAAGATTCCTTGCGCAAATGCCCAGCAAGGAGGGAATCAGGCTTGCCTGTGATGCCCTCAAATGCCGAATAGCCACCTGACACTCAATGATTAAAAAGTCACTTGGGCGGCTGGTGCCTGTGGAGCCTGTACATACCCCAGCAAAGAGTCAGGAGCAAAAGAAAGTACTTGCATTTCTATAGCACCTTTCATGACCTCAGGATGTCCCAATGTGCTTTACAGCCAATGAAGTATAGTCGCTGTTGTAATGTAGGAAATACAGCCCTCAATTTGCACACAGTATAATCCCACCAACAGCAATGTGATAATGACCAGATAATCTGTTTTAGTGATGTTGGTTGAGGGATAAATATTGGCCCCAGGACACTGGGGAGAACTCCCCTGCTTGTCTTTGAAATAGTGGCCGTGGGATCTTTTACATCCTCCTGAGAGGGCAGACAGGGCCTCGGTTTAACATCTCATCCGAAAGACGGCACCTCTGATAGTGCAGCACTCCCTCAGTACTGACCCTCCGACAGTGCAGCACTCCCTCAGTACTGACCCTCCGACAGTGCAGCACTCCCTCAGTACTGACCCTCCGACAGTGCAGCACTCCCTCAGTACTGACCCTCCGACAGTGCAGCGCTCCCTCAGTACTGACCCTCCGACAGTGCAACGCTCCCTCAGTACTGACCCTCCGACAGTGCAGCACTCCCTCAGTACTACACTGGGAGAGTCGGCCTGGATCTGGAGGGGGAATTGATCCCACCATCTTCTGACTCGGAACCACAACTGAAGCTTTTTTTTCAGGAGAGGATAGGGGGAGGAAACTCCTGATTTGTCTGAACCTGACAGGGGGACAAGGAATCACCGAGTGACATGTGCAGAGCAAGATGGAAGCAGCCGGTGAGTTGTTGTCCTCAGTGTCCAGGGGCAGGGGGCGATTGGTCTGAGCCTCTTGTCTCACAGCTTTGACGGAAGCTGAATCCCAATGATGTGTGATGTCTTCAAACAGCACGATTCACCTATAAAACCTCTCATGCGTCTCCCGGAGGCCGAGGGGCAGCTCCTGGCGAGTTGCTGAGAGTGTGAAAGCCCACACTGAATAGACATGGGATTTGGTTTTGGATCCTTGAAATATCTCAGCTTCGGGCCGGCTGGGAGTGATCATCATTCTGAGAGCATTGATTTTTTGATGTTCTCCTTGTTCTATATATATTTACATATTAATGTTTAATGCACGCAAGGTGCTGTCAGTGGCGTGGATCACAAGCGAGGCAATGAAAACAGGAGAGATGTCAAACATTGAATATATATTTAGAAATACATGTGATTAGAGTTCTCCATTACACTGTGCTTTCTGCACATGATCTTATTTCCCTTCATCGCATGCTACAATTAAGCATATGTTTATTAAATATATATTCCACGTAACTTTGCTGCACAAATTGTCTGTTAATCTGTAATTATAGCTTCTCCAGGGTTTGGGTGCTGACACTGTTGTGATTTAAGTTCCGAATTAACCAAACACTTTTCTTTCCAAATGCCAATGGTAGGGATGATGTAAAGCCAGCTCCCCTTTAAATTCGCAAGGCAATTAATGACAGTAATTGAAACAAAAAACAAAACAACAAAAAAGAAAAAAGGCAAAAAGATTCTATGTGACATCACATCCAAAAAAAATTCTCTATATATATACATCACTCTATCTATTTACAGCAATCTCTCTCTCTATCCATCTTTCTACAGCAATCTCTACCTCTATCTCTATAAATATATACAGCAATCCCTATCTCTCTCTCTATATATACAGCAATCTATTTATTTACAGCAATCTCTCTCTCTATCTCTCTATCTATACAGCAATCTCTCTCTATATATACAGCAATCTCTCTATATATATACACAGCAATCTCTCTCTATATATAGACAGCAATCTCTCTCTATATATATATATATAAAAACAGCAATCTCTCTCTCTCTCTACATATATACAGCAATCTCTCTCTCTAGCTATCTCTCTATATATACAGCAAGCTCTCTATATATATATATAATTGTAAACAATTTTACAACGCCAAGTTATAGTCCAACAAATTTATTTTAAATTCCACAAGCTTTCGGAGGCTTCCTCCTTCCTCAGGAGGAAGGAGGAAGCCTCCAAAAGCTTGTGGAATTTAAAATAAAATTGCTGGACTATAACTTGGCGTTGTAAAATTGTTTACAATTGTCAACCCCAGTCCATCACCGGCATCTCCACATCATATATATATATATATATATACAGCAATCTCTCTCTCTCTCTCTCTATATATATATATAGCAATCTCTCTCTATATATATACAGCAATCTCTCTCTCTATATATATATATATATACACAGCAATCTCTCTCTCTAGCTATCTCTCTCTATATATACAGCAAGCTCTCTCTCTATATATACAGCAATCTCTCTCCATCTCTCTCTCTCTCTATATATATACAGCAATCTCTCTCTCTACCTCTCTCTATATATATACAGCAATCTCTCTCCATCTCTCTCTCTCTATATATATATACAGCAATCTCTCTCTCTATATATACAGCAATCTCTCTCCATCTCTCTCTCTCTCTATATATATACAGCAATCTCTCTATATATATATACAGCAATCTCTCTCTCTATATATATATACAGCAATCTCTATCTCTCTCTCTCTCTATATATATATATATATACAGCAATCTCTCTATATATATACAGCAATCTCTCTCTCTATATATATACAGCAATCTCTATCTCTCTCTCTCTCTATATATATATATATACAGCAATCTCTCTCTATATATATACAGCAATCTCTCTCTCTCTATATATATACAGCAATCTCTATCTCTCTCTCTCTATATATATATATATATATACAGCAATCTCTCTCTCTCTAGCTATCTCTCTCTATATATACAGCAAGCCCTCTCTCTCTATATATATAGAGAGAGAGATAGAGAGATAGATAGAGAGAGATAGGGATAGAGAGAGAGAGATAGGGATTGCTGTATATATATAGAGAGATAGAGATTGTTGTATATATATAGAGAGAAAGAGAGATAGAGAGAGAGATAGATAGAGATATAGAGATTGCTGTATATATATATATAGAGAGAGAGAGAGAGATTGTTGTATATATATATATATATAGAGAGCGAGAGATAGAGATTGTAGCATATATACATATATAGAGAGAGAGATAGAGAGATTGTTGTATATATATATATATATAGGGAGAGATAGAGAGAGATAGAGATTGCTGTATATATACAGCAAGCTCTCTCTATATATATACAGCAATCTCTCTCTAGCTATCTCTCTCTCTATATATACAGCAATCTCTCTCTAGCTATCTCTCGCTATATATATATATATACAGCAATCTCTCTCCATCTCTTTATATATACAGCACTCTTTCTCTCTTTCTCTCTCTCTATATATATACAGCAATCTCTCTCTCTAGCTATCTCTCTATATATATACAACAATCTCTCTCTATATATATACAGCAATCTCTCTCTCTCTATATATACAGCACTCTCTCTCTATCTCTCTCTCGATATATATATACAGCAATCCTCATCTCTCTCTCTCTCTATCTCTATCTCTCTATATATATACAGCAAACCCTCTCTCTCTCCCTCTCTATCTCTCTCTCTCTATCTATCTCTATATATATACAGCAATCCCTCTCTCTCTCCCTCTCTCTATCTCTCTCTCTCTATCTATCTCTATATATATACAGCAATCTCTCTCTCTATCTCTATCTCTCTATATATACAGCGATCCCTCTCTCTCTCCCTCTCTCTATCTCTCTCTCTATCTATCTCTATATATATACAGCAATCTCTCTCTCTATCTCTATCTCTCTATATATGCAGCAATCCCTTGCTCTCTCTCCCTCTCTCTCTATCTCTCTCTCTCTAAGTCTCTGTAGCAATCTCTCTCTATGTAGCAATCTCTCTCTATATATATAAACAGCAATCTCTCTCTATTGCTCTCTGTATATATACAGCAATCTCTAAATATATACAGCAATCTATCTCTCTCTCTATATATATATATATATATATACAGCAATCTCTATATCTCTCTCTCTATCTCCCTCTCTCTCTATATATATATACAACAATCTCTATCTCTCTCTATCTCTCTATATATACAGCAATCCCTATCTCTCTCTCTATCCCTATCTCTCTCTATATATCTATCTCTCTCTCTCTCTATGTATATGTATACAGCAATCTCTCTCTCTCTCTATCTCTCTCTCTATATACAAATACAACAATCTCTCTCTCTCTATATATATATATACAGCAATCTCTATCTCTTTCTATCTCTCCATCTCTCTCTCTCTATCCCTATCTCTCTCTCTCTCTATCTCTCTCTATCTCTCTCTATCCCTATCTCTCTCTCTCTATCTCTATCCCTAGCTCTCTCTATATATATACAGCAATCCCTATCTCTCTCTCTCTATCCCTATCTCTCTCTATCTCTCTCTATCCCTATCTCTCTCTATATCTCTATCTCTCTCTATATATATACAGCAATCTCTATCTCTATCTCTCTCTATCTCTATCTCTCTCTATATATACAGCAATCTCTATCTCTATCTCTCTCTCTATATATATATATATAACAATCTCTATCTCTCTCTATCTCCCTATCTATCTCTATCTCTCTCTCTCTCTCTCTATCTCTCTATCTCTATCTATCTTTCTATCTCTTTCTATCTCTCTCTCTCTACATATATACATATATATATACAACAATCTCTATCTCGCTCTATCTCTCTCTCTATATATACAGCAATCTCTATATTTATATATACAGCAATATCTCTCTATCTCTCTCTATCTCTATCTCTCTATCTCCGTCTCTCTCTCTCTCTATCTCTATCTCTCTATCTCTATCTCTATATATACAGCAATCTCTCTCTCTATATTTATATATACAGCAATATCTCCCAATCTCCCTCTCCCTCTCTCTATCTCTCTTTCTATCTATCTGTCTCTCTCTCTATCTCTATATATACAGCAATATCTCTCTATCTCTCTCTATCTCTATCTCTCTATCTCCATCTCTCTCTCTATCTATCTCTATCTCTCTCTCTATCTCTATCTCTCTCTATCTCTATCTCTCTCTCTCTATCTCTATCTCTATCTCCCTCTCTCTATCTCTATCTCTCTCTCTCTCTCTATCTCTATATATACAGCAATATCTCTCTCTATATTTATATATACAACATCTCCTTGATTATTCAGCAGCTTGATACCATATTTCATGAATGCACTCACTGGCTGGACATTGCTGTATATACACAGGCTCTGACTGGGACTGAGGGAGAGATTCAGCCTTTCTGGATAGTACAATTCAGTCTGTGGAGCCCGGACATACTCCGCATCAAGTGTCGATGGCAATGCAGCCTTACAACCCTTTAAAGAGCAATCGGATAGGTTGCCTTGCTATCAGGATCAGTCAATGGGACTAAGAGCTTTCACGATATAACCTCACTACAGTTTTTTTTCATGTCTCGCTCTGTGGCTTTCTTGATATCGCTCTGTGTGTGTGTGTGTTTTTAACAAAAACTGTGCTGAACACTTTCACACACTTCCCTGCATCAACCTGTATATATATTTGGGGGAGAGGGTTTGGGGGGGAGAGAGGGGGAGCGATTGCTGCGTGTGTGCTTCGGGTACATATGCATCAAGGATGTATTCCCATTGAAACCTGAAGTAGTGTTTTTTTCCTGCGATGGTGCAATGTGGGCGAACCTGGATCTGTGAAAGAGAATGTTCCTTTCCTCGGGGCTGCATCACCTTCTACACCCCGAGACTGGCATTGGGTCGTCCGTGCTGTGATTTCACAATGATTAATGACTGCTTTCAGCAAGGAAGGAGAGGATGGGGGGAAAGAAAGATGTGAGGAGAGAGCGAGAGATATGTCTAAATGTTTTGTTGCTAACATACTTGGGGAGATGTTTCCTATAGTGCAACTAACGAGACAAGCTACCTTCGAACTTGCTTTTATCGCCTTTTTATTACTCTGTGGACCTTGCACGCAACAAAGTGACTCGAAGCAAAGTCGATCGAAGGGAAGGCATTGGAAAGGTGGTGAGTGCCCAAGGAGATAGATGGACATGTTCTCGACTGAGACTGACATCTATAATATATATATATATATATATAAACATTGCCTTTAGTGCAGCCTGAGCCTGTATTTGTTGAAGAGCTTTATCACTCAGAAACTCTCTGCTTTATTTGCTTCCTCTCGCTGAGAGTTGCGTTAACCCATGTTTGACTGGTTGTGTGTTAAGTGATGGGTGATTCTGCAGACTGGAGGGTTTTTTGGAGAGATGTGGTTGAGAGGCGGGGGGAGAACTGGTGACATTAAAATGGCCAGAGAGAGGGACTGGGTGTGATTAGTATTTGGTGTATTAACAAAGTGCAACTTTGCATCCTGAGTCTTGAGTTCTCCGCTCGGTGTTACCTTGTCCTGTGCAGTCTGTCATTCGAAAATCTCATAGGCTGCAAAAGTTGTTGAAAGGAGTCGTGTCCGACATAATCATACCGCCAGGTGACAAGCTGTGACCCTGTTATAAAGGGTGGAGAGGGGCAGCTCTGTGTTCAGGGGAGAGCTGTAATGTGGAATGACACTCTGTGAAATCTCAGTCCTCGGAAGTGGGAGCACCCCGAGCAGTTTATTCATCTCACCCTCTAATCGCTCTGCGCCTCCTTCCCTTCTCTGTGTTGTGATCTGAGGTTAAATAGTAAGATCAACAATCTAGAGACAGGCTCTTAATAATTCATAGCAGCTTCCCAGCAGGACAGCGTCAAACCCACCTCGATATAATCTCTCTCTTTCAATTGGAGGCTGTTCCAAGTCCATGCAAAAAAAATGCCTCAACCAGCTGAGCAAAACGGTTCCCGGGTTCCATCCCCGATCTGTGCCGACCCAATCTGATCTCACCCGGGGCTACAGTAAATTTCATAGAATAATACACCACAGGAGGAGGCCATTCGGCCCATTGTGCCTGTGCCGGCTCTTTGAAAGAGCTGTCCAATCAATCCCATTCCCCTGCTCTTTCCCCATAGCCCTGTAATGCTTTCCCTTCAAGTATTTATCCAATTCCCTTTTGAAAGTTATTATTGAATCTGCTTCCACCGCCCTTTCAGGCAGCGCGTTCCAGATCAGAACAACTCGCTGAGTAAAAAAATTCTCCTCATCTCCCCTCTGGTTCTTTTGCCGATCACCTTAAATCTGTGTCCTCTGGTCACCGACCCTCCTGCCACTGGAAACAGTTTCTCCTTATTTACTCTATCAAAACCCCTCATGATTTTGAACACCTCCATTAAATCTCCCCTTAACCTCCTCTGTTCTAAGGAGAACAATCCCAGCCTCTCCAGTCTCTCCACATAACTGAAGTTCCTCATCTCTGAAACCATTCTAGTAAATCTCCCCCACACCCTCATTTCTAAGGAGGGGGAGTAAAAAGTCAGTCTGCTTCCAGTCATCAGCCAGTGACCGATGCTGAGAAGTGGGGTTTTGAGTGAGGATAGGATTGGGCTTGGATTGCAGACACCTGGGACCTTGCGAGCAATGTCCAGGCTCCCAGGTGAATGGCTGACTTGTGCAAGGAAGTGGAGAGGTTGCCTGTAGACTTCTGAAATTCTACCGCGTGGTCGTGATGGCTGAGGGGAGAAAGTTGAACGGAAATAACTGCAGGTTTGTGAGGCAGAGCTGCCTATTCAGTAATGGTGAGGTGCCCAGTGATGTTGGTTAGAGAGAAAGGTGTAAGAGAATAAAAATGTAATCCTTGGGCTGTTACAGGTTTTGAATGGTTTGGGCTGTCACCAGGATATCAGGTGCAATGATGCGTCTGTGAAATTTTCTTTACAATCCCTGTGTGAGCTGTGGAAAACATCTCAGATTTTCAGGTTGCGATGCAGCCTCTGTGAGGGAGCAGTGTGAAATAGTTTAACCGCACTCGGGCACATTATTTTAACAAACTTCAGTTTCAATATGGTAAACCGTTTGTTCCCGATTGCAGGGAACAGTTAAACCCTTTTGTCTATTTCCAGACTTGGGCTGTGTCGAGAGAGAGTGTTGTCTTTTTTCTAGAAAGACTGAGGGGTGACCTGATAGAGGTCTTTAAGATTACAAAAGGGTTTGATAGGGTAGACGCGGAGAAGATGTTTCTGACTATGGGGGACATCAAAACTAGAGGTCATAAATATAAGATAGTCACAAATAAATCCAATAGGGAATTCAGGAGAAACTTCTTTCCCCAGAGAGTGGTGAGAATGTGGAACTCACTCCCACAAGGAGTAGTTGAGGTGAATAGTGTAGATACATTTAAGGGGAAGCTGGATAAACACATGAGGGAGAAAGGAATAGAAGGATATGCTGATAGGGTGAGATGAAGTAGGGAGGGAGGAGGCTCATGTGGAGCATAAACACCGGCATAGACCTGTTGGGCCGAATGGCCTGTTTCTGTGCTGTACATTCGATGTAATTCAATGTTGTGAGCTGTGCATCATGCAGGTGAAGTACTGCTGGGCATGGGTTTATTAGTGGAGGAACAATATGAGTTTATGAATTAAGAGGTGTATCAGAACAGCGCTGAAATATTCCAGGGGCAGATTCCACAAGCGGGGGATCCCGGGAATTATCTCTGGGGGAATCAATGACTTACGCTGTGCAATTTTCTAACCATTAAAATTGATTGCAACGTCCAAAGCAACTCGCTGACCATAAAAATAAATGTATAACAGATACAATCAAGATAGTTCTACCCTGTCATCTAATCCAGCAGTTCAGTTAGTAATTATAGACAGCAAAACCTTCAGTTCCATCGTTTGCGATATCACCCGAACCCCTCGATTAGATTCCAGCCTGCAACTCACTCCCGGGTATCTGTTATTCTATATATAAACCCCCCGAACCCCTCGATTAGATTCCAGCCTGCAACTCACTCCCGGGTATCTGTTATTCTATATATAAACCCCCCAAACCCCTCGATTAGATTCCAGTCTGTAACTCACTCCCGGGTATCTGTTATTCTATATATAAACCCCTGAACCCCTCGATTAGATTCCAGTCTGTAACTCACTCCCGGGTATCTGTTATTCTATATATAAACCCCCCGAACCCCTCGATTAGATTCCAGCCTGCAACTCACTCCCGGGTATCTGTTATTCTATATATAAACCCCCCCGAACCCCTCGATTAGATTCCAGTCTGTAACTCACTCCCGGGTATCTGTTATTCTATATATAAACCCCTCGAAACCCTCGATTAGATTCCAGTCTGTAACTCACTCCCGGGTATCTGTTATTCTATATATAAACCCCCCGAACCCCTCGATTAGATTCTAGCCTGTAACTCACTCCCGGGTATCTGTTATTCTATATATAAACCCCCCGAACCCCTCGATTAGATTCTAGCCTGTAACTCACTCCCGGGTATCTGTTATTCTATATATAAACCCCCCGAACCCCTCGATTAGATTCTAGCCTGTAACTCACTCCCGGGTATCTGTTATTCTATATATAAACCCCCCCGAGCCCCTCGATTAGATTCTAGCCTGTAACTCACTCCCAGGTATCTGTTATTCTATATATAAACCCCCCGAACCCCTCGATTCGATTCCAGTCTGTAACTCACTCCCGGGTATCTGTTATTCTATATATAAACCCCCCGAACCCCTCGATTAGATTCCAGTCTGTAACTCACTCCCGGGTATCTGTTATTCTATATATAAACCCCCCGAACCCCTCGATTAGATTCTAGCCTGTAACTCACTCCCAGGTATCTGTTATTCTATATATAAACCCCCCGAACCCCTCGATTCGATTCCAGTCTGTAACTCACTCCCGGGTATCTGTTATTCTATATATAAACCCCCCGAACCCCTCGATTCGATTCCAGTCTGTAACTCACTCCCGGGTATCTGTTATTCTATATATAAACCCCCCGAACCCCTCGATTCGATTCCAGTCTGTAACTCACTCCCGGGTATCTGTTATTCTATATATAAACCCCCCGAACCCCTCGATTAGATTCCAGTCTGTAACTCACTCCCGGGTATCTGTTATTCTATATATAAACCCCCCCGAACCCCTCGATTAGATTCCAGCCTGTAACTCACTCCCAGGTATCCCTTTTTCTACATCATCGTTGGAGGAGCGCAGAGATCGGGGAGGATAGTAGGGCTGGAGGAGGTTACAGAGATCGGGGAGGGTAGTAAGGCTGGAGGAGGTTACAGAGATTGGGGAGGGGTGTAGGGCTGGAGGAGGTTACAGAGATCGGGGAGGGTTGTCGGGCTGGAGACAGTTACAGAGAGAGGGGAGGGTTGTCGGGCTGGAGACAGTTACAGAGATCGGGGAGGGTTGTCGGGCTGGAGACAGTTACAGAGATCGGGAGGAAGCCGCAGTGCCTTCGCTGTTGACAGTCTGTGGTACACTCATTATTTGAAGGAGAAGAAGCACGGGGTGGCAAGGCCTTAGGAGAACAAAGCTTTTCTTCAAACAGCACTATTTCCAGCACTGGGCCCACCTCAGGTACACGAAGCCTGTCCAGCGCCCAGCGTGGTCTCCATGCTCCATGGACTGTGTGCAGAAGAGAGCGACAGGAATGATTCCGAGTGTAAAAGAACTGAGCTGTGAGAAAGGACCTCAAGATGTAGAGGTTGGAGAGTAGGTGATTAAAAGGTGAGGAGGAGGGAAGTCTGAGAGAAGTTGGAAAATGTTGAAAGGCTTCGATAAGGTAAATCGTGAGTAATATTTTAAAAATAAACAACATAATGGGACCAGATCCATAAAAGAAAACTAGTGAAAAATATATTTAGAATAGAAAACAGAAAGAACCTTCTCAAGCAAAGGATGAAGAATGTCTGGAGGAACCTGCCTGGCTGATTGGTGGAGGTGCAGTGGGACGCTGAGCGAGGGCAACTAAATGAGCTTTAGGAGACAAAATGGACTTTTCTCATTTTTAACTATTCTAAGAATCCAGTGAGTGTTCTCTCAATCTTTCAGACGTTGAGCTAATCGTACTTTTTGACCTGTCTTCAACATGGAATAGTTTTTTAAAATTCCAATTTTACGCCAATGATGTTTTGTTACTCGGCTGATTTTTGGCTGCAGTGGCAGAAGAATTGAGTACCTGCATTGGAGAGGGGGTGGAGAAGCCCCTCAAGCCTGTTCCACCATTCAATTAGATCAAGATGTGGAGATGCCGGTGATGGACTGGGGTTGACAATTGTAAACAATTTTACAACACCAAGTTATAGTCCAGCAATTTTATTTTAAATTCACAAGCTTTCGGAGGCTTCCTCCTTCCTCAGGTGAACGATGTGGAAATGAAATCCTCAAAATGAAATCGCATTTATAATTCACAGAACAATGCTTGGTGAGTACAGACAGTTTTTTCAACAGCCCGTTGCCAAGGCAATCAGTGTGCAGACAGACAGGTGTTACCTGCCAGGTATATATGGCATCTCCACATCATATATACCTGGCAGGTAATACCTGTCTGTCTGCACACTGATTGCCTTGGCAACGGGCTGTTGAAAAAACTGTCTGTACTCACCAAGCATTGTTCTGTGAATTATAAATGCGATTTCATTTTGAGGATTTCATTTCCACATCGTTCACCTGAGGAAGGAGGTAGCCTCCGAAAGCTTGTGAATTTAAAATAAAATTGCTGGACTATAACTTGGTGTTGTAAAATTGTTTACAATTAGATCAAGGCTGATCTGTATCTTAACTCCATTTACCCGCCTTGGTTCCCTAACCCTTAATCCCCTTACCCCACAAAAATCTATCAATCTCCGTTTTGAAATTTTCAATTGACCCCCGGCCTCATCAGCTTTTTGGGGGAGAGAGTTCCAGATTCCCACTCCCCTTTGTGTGATGAAGTGCTTCCTGACATCACCCCGGAACGGCCTGGCTCTAATTTTAAGGTTCTGCCCCCTTGTTCTGGACTCCCCCCACCAGAGGAAATAGTTTCTCTCTATCTACCCTATCAATTATCTTGTACACCTCAATCAGATCACCCCTTAATCTTCTATACTCAAGGGAATACAAGGCTAGTCTATGCAACCTGTCCTCATAATTTAACCCTTTTAGCCCTGGTATAAGAGCATGAGCAAAGAGGAAGGATGAGAAAAACTGTTCAGTCCAGAGAGAAGGGTAAGTCGAACCTTCATCGAGGTATGTAAAATATGAAATAGAGGAGATAAAACAAGATTATTACTGCAAAGAAAACTAGCAAAGTAAGACCAGAAAACATCATTTAAATTAGCGAAAAGAGTGATAAGTGAATTTAAAACCATTATCAGGAAGCAATTCGTTACTTCAAAGATGATAAATGTTTGGAACAATATGCTCGCTAGAGTAGTGGAGGCGATAACATAAAGGATGTTGAAAAAATAGAGTTTGGGTAACTGGAGCGATGGACCAATGGGAGAGTTAGCGTACTGGAGAGATGGACCAATGGGAGAGTTAGGGGACCAGAGAGATGGACCAAGGGGAGAGTTAAGGGACTCGGGGGATGGACCAATGGGAGAGTTAGAGTACTAGAGAGATGGCCCAATGGGAGAGTTAAGGGACTCGGGGGATGGCCCAATGGGAGAGTTAAGGGACTCGGGGGATGGACCAATGGGAGAGTTAAGGGACTCGGGGGATGGACCAATGGGAGAGCCAGGGTACTGGAGGGATGGACCATTGGGAGAGTTAGTGGACCAGATGGACCAATGGGAGAGTTAGGGGACCAGAAGGTTGAGTTTCAATGGGAGATTTCAGGGAGTGGAGTGATGGACTTTGATGGATGAGATAGGATAATAGAAGACTGGGCTTCGATTGGATAGATACAGTATTAGTGAAATGAACTTTAATAGGAGAGTTAGACTACTAGAAGGTTGGGCTTCAATGAAAGAATTAGGGTACTGGCAAATTGGGTTTTTAACGGGAGATGTTAGGTAGTGGAGGAATGGGCTAGGGCACGAGAATAAGGGCTTTGATGGGACAGTTGGCTAGGTAGAGAGATGGGCTTTGATACAGCAGTTCGGATAGTGGAAAGATGGGCTTTGGTGAGACGGTTAGAGCACTAGAGTGATGGGTTTCAATAGAACGAATGGCCTTTTCTTCTCCCTAACTTTTCCCATGTTTTTCTGCTTGGAATTACTCAACAGTTGCTCGGCCTAATTAGCCTTCCGCTTTCTCCCATCCCGAGACTGGTGGCCTGAGTACCTCCAACCCACAGTAATACAGCCAGATTTCAAATCCCAGGTGCAATTGGCTAGCTCTGGAGCAAAGTAAAAACTGTCTCCCCTCAGGCACTGATATGTGTTTCTATGTATATACATGGGTGAGCCCAAAGATGTGAGTCCTGTGGAGTCAGGGTCGGTTATCATTTTCAATTGTCTACTACAGGAGGAAGCCTATTGACCTCCATGATCCACCATAAACTAGGGGCTATCCCGGTGGATGACAGAATCATAGAATCATAGAAATTTACGGCACAGAAGGAGGCCATTCGGCCCATCATGTCTGTGCCTGCTGAGAAAGAGCTATCCAGCTTAATCCCACTTTCCAACACTTGGTCCGTAGCCCTGTAGGTGACAGCACTTCAGGTGCACATCCAGGTAATTTTTAAATGAGTTGAGGGTTTCTGCCTCTACCACCCTCTCAGGCAGTGAGTGGACTCACTGTGGAGCATCCACGATGCTGAGACTATTGTGGATAGCACGTTCAGTGAGGTGGTCACACCGCAGGTAAAGAATACGCAGGCAGAAAGGAAATGGGTGACCGCCAGGCAGAGTAAAAGGACTAGGCAGGTAGAGCAGGAGTCCCCTGGGGCCATCTCCCTCTCAAACAGATATTCTGCTTTGGATGCTGTTGGGGGAGATGGCTTATCAGGGGAAAGCAGCAAGAGCCAGGTTCGGGGCACCACGGGTGGCTCTGCTGCACAGGAGGGGAGGAAGAAGAGTGGCAGGGCTATAGTGATAGGGGATTCCATTGTAAGGGGAACAGATAGGCGTTTCTGCAGCCGTAAACATGACTCCAGGATGGTATGTTGCCTCCCTGGTGCTCGGTTCAAGGATGTTGTGGAGCGGCTGCAGGGCATTCTGGAGGGGGAGGGTGAACAGCCAGTAGTCGTGGTCCATATAGGTACCAATGACATAGGTAAAAAAAGGGATGGGGTCCTGCAAGGTGAATTTAAGGAGTTAGGAGATAAATTAAAAAGCAGGACTTCAAAGGTAGTGATCTCAGGATTACCACCAGTGCCACGTGCTAGTGAGTATAGGAACAGGAGAATAGACAGGATGAATGCGTGGCTGCAGGGATGGTGTAGGAGGGAGGGATTGAGATTCCTGGGACATTGGGACCGGTTCTGGGGAAGGTGGGATCTGTACAAGCGTGACGGGTTACACACGAGCAGGACCGGGACCAATGTCCTCACGGGGGTGTTTGTTAGTGCTGTTGGGGAAGGTTTAAACTAGAGTGGCAGGGGGATGGGAACCTGAGCGGGGAGTCAGAAGGGAATAAAGTTGAGAGCAGCAAGAGAGGGGAAGACCCAGGGGAAATCTACAATACAAATAGTACAAACAGTTGTTCAAGAACAAGTGAAAGGGAAAAGCATAGAGCAGCGGAAAGAAAGTGTACTTTAGGCACGACAGATAAAGTAAAAACTAGAAAGCGTAAGGCGATTAACCCAGCATCAAGGCTGTGGCAGGGGGTTGGGAACCTGAGCAGGGAGACAGAGGAAAGTGTGTCAGGAAGAGACAGAAGGTATGGAGTAAAAGGTAAAGTGTTAAAAAAGGAAAAAGCAGGAACTAAGTGTCACAAAACATATTTGAAAGTTCTTTATCTGAATGCACGTAGCATTCGTAACAAAATGGACGAGTTAACGGCACAAATAACTACGTATGGGTATGATCTTGTGGCCATTACAGAAACATGGCTGCAGGGTGACAACGACAGGGAATTAAATATGCCAGGGTATTTAACAATCAGGAAGGACAGGCAGGAAGGAAGGGGAGGTGGGGTGGCTATGTTAATAAGGGAAGGAATCACTGTAATACAGAGAAATGATATTGGGACAAAGGATCAGGATAATGAAACAGTTTGGGTAGAGATAAGGAATAATAAGGGGAAAAAAACAATCGTGGGCGTAGTATATAGGCCTCCTAATAGTTGCAACTCTGCTGGAAGAAGTATTAATCAGGAAATAGTCGGGGCATGTAATAAGGGAACAGCCATAATTATGGGGGATTTTAACTATCATATTGACTGGACAAATCAAATTGGGCAGGGCAGACTTGAGGAAGAGTTTATTGAGTGTATTAGGGATGGATTTCTTGAGCAGTATGTAACTGATCTGACAAGGGGGCAAGCAACCTTGGACCTGGTCCTGTGTAATGAGCCAGGATTAATTAATAATGTCCTAGTTAAGGATCCCCTTGGAATGAGTGACCATAACATGGTTACATTCCATATCCAATTAGAGGGTGAGAAGGTTGGTTCTCAAACAAGCGTACTGAGCTTGAATAAAGGAGACTATGATGGTATGAGAGCGGAATTGATTAAAGTGGACTGGGAAAATAGATTAAAGGGTAAGACGGTACATGAGCAGTGGTGTTCATTTAAGGAGTTATTTTACAACTTTCAAAAAAAATATATTCCACTGTGGAAAAAAGGGTGTAAAAGAAATGACAGCCATCCGTGGCTAAGTAAAGAAATTAAGGATGGTATCCGACTAAAAACAAGGACATATAAGGTAGCCAAACTTAGTGGGAGGATAGAAGATTGGGAAGTCTTCAAAAGACAGCAAAAAGTAACAAAAGGATTGATTAAGAAAGGGAAGATAGATTATGAAAATAAATTAGCAAAAAATATAAAAACAGATAGCAAGAGTTTCTACAGTTATATATAAAGAAAAAGGGTGGCTAAGGCAAACATAGGTCCTTTAGAGGATGAGACCGGGAAATTAATGGTGGGAAACATGGAGATGGCAAAAATGCTGAACAAATATTTTGTTTCAGTCTTTACGGTAGAGGACACTAAGAATATCCCAACACTGGACAAACAGGGGGCTCTAGGGGGGGAGGAGCTAAATACAATTAAAATCACTAAGGAATTGGTACTCAGTAAATTAATGGGACTCAAGGCGGATAAATCCCCTGGACCTGATGGCTTACATCCTAGGGTCTTGAGGGAAGTGGCAGTAGGGATTGTGGATGCTTTGGTAATAATTTTCCAAAATTCTCTGGACTCGGCAAAGGTCCCGGCAGATTGGAAAATTGCCAATGTAACACCCTTATTTAAAAAGGGTAGTAGGCAGAAGGCTGGAAATTATAGACCAGTTAGCCTAACATCTGTGGTGGATAAAATTTTGGAGTCTATTATTAAGGAGACAATAGCAGAACATTTGGATAAACATAATTTAATAGGACAAAGTCAGCATGGCTTTACAAAGGGGAAGTCATGTCTGACAAATTTGCTTGAGTTCTTTGAGGATATAACGTACAGGGTGGATAAAGGGGAACCAGTGGACGTAGTGTATTTAGACTTCCAGAAGGCATTCGACAAGGTGCCACATAAATGATTATACCTCAAGATAAAGAATCACTGGATTGGGGGTAATATTCTGGCATGGGTGGAGGATTGGTTATCTAACAGGAAGCAGAGAGTTGGGATAAATGGTTCATTCTCGGACTGGCAACCTGTAGCCAGTGGTGTTCCGCAGGGGTCGGTGCTGGGTCCCCAACTCTTTACAATCTATATTAACGATTTGGAGGAGGGGACCGAGTGTAACATATCAAGGTTTGCAGATGATACAAAGATGGGAGGGAAAGTAGAGAGTGAGGAGGACATAAAAAAACCTGCAAGGGGATATAGACAGGCTGGGTGAGTGGGCGGAGATTTGGCAGATGCAATACAATATTGGAAAATGTGAGGTTATGCACTTTGGCAGGAAAAATCGGAGAGCAAGTTATTATCTTAATGGCAAGAAACTGGAAAGTACTGCAGTACAAAGGGATCTGGGGGTCCTAGTGCAAGAAAATCAAAAAGTTAGTTTGCAGGTGCAGCAGGTGATCAAGAAGGCCAACGGAATGTTGGCTTTTATTGCTAGGGGGATAGAATATAAAAACAAGGAGGTATTGCTGCAGTTATATAAGGTATTGGTGAGACCGCACCTGGAATACTGCATACAGTTTTGGTCTCCATACTTAAGAAAAGACATACTTGCTCTCGAGGCAGTACAAAGAAGGTTCACTCGGTTAATCCCGGGGATGAGGGGGTGGACATATGAGGAGAGGTTGAGTAGATTGGGCCTCTACTCATTGGAGTTCAGAAGAATGAGAGGCGATCTTATTGAAACATATCAGATTGTGAAGGGGCTTGATCGGGTGGATGCAGTAAGGATGTTCCCAAGGATGGGTGAAACTAGAACTAGGGGGCATAATCTTAGAATAAGGGGCTGCTCTTTCAAAACTGAGATGAGGAGAAACTTCTTCACTCAGAGGATAGTAGGTCTGTGGAATTTGCTGCCCCAGGAAGCTGTGGAAGCTACATCATTAAATAAATTTAAAACAGAAATAGACAGTTTCCTAGAAGTAAAGGGAATTAGGGGTTACGGGGAGCGGGCAGGAAATTGGACATGAATTTAGATTTGAGGTTAGGATCAGATCAGCCATGATCTTATTGAATGGCAGAGCAGGCTCGAGGGGCCGATTGGCCGACTCCTGCTCCTATTTCTTATGTTCTTATGAGTTCCAGACCCCCACCACCCTCTGGGGGAAAACAAAATCCTCCACTCCCCTCTAATCCTTCTACCAATTACTTTATATCTATATCCCCTCTGTTCAGGGAAATAGGTCCTCCCTATCCACTCTATCCAGGCCCCTCATAATTTTATACACCTCAATTAAATCTCCCCTCAGCCTCCTCTGTTCCAAAGAAAACAACCCCAGCCGATCCAATCTTTCCTCATAGCTAAAATTCTCCAGTTCTTGCAACATCCTCGTAAATCTCCTCTGCATCCTCTCTCGTGCAATCACATCCTTCCTGTAATGTGGTGACCAGAACTGTACACAGTACTCAAGCTGTGGCCTAACCAGCGTTTTATACAGTTCGAGCATAACCTTCCTGCTCTTATATTCTATGCCTCGGCTAATAAAGGAAAGTATCCCGTATGCCTTTTTAACCACCTTATCTACATGTCCTGGTACCTTCAGGGATCTGTGGACATGCACTCCAAGGTCCCTCACTTCCTCTACACCTCTCAGTATCCTCCCATTTATTGTGTATTCCCTTGCCTTGTTTTCCCTCCCCAAATACATTACCTCACACTTCTCTGGATTGAATTCCATTTACCACTTTTCTGCCCATCTGACCAGTCCATTGATATCTTCCTGCAGTCTACAGCTTTCCTCCTCACTATCAACCACATGGCCAATTTTTGTATCATCTGCAAACTTCTTGATCAAGCCCCCCACATTCAAGTCCAAATCATTAATATATATCACAAATCATTAATATTTACCACAATAAGCAAGGGACCGAGTACCGAGCCGTGCGGAACCCCACTGGAAACAGCCTTCCAGTCACAACAGCACCCGTTGACCATTACCCTTTGCTTCCTGCCACTGAGCCAGTTTTGGATCCAATTTGCCACTTTCCCTTGGATCCCATGGGCTTTTACTGTTTTGACCAGTCTGCCACCTGGGACCTTGTCAAAAGCCTTGCTAAAATCCATGTAGACAACATCAATTGCGTTACCCTCATAAATCCTCCTTATCACCTCCTCAAAAAATTCAATCAAGTTGGTCAGACACGATCTTCCCTTAACAAATCCGTGCTGACTGTCCTTGATTAGTCCGTGCCTTTTTAAGTGATGGTTTATCCTGTCCCTTAGAATTGTTTCCAATAATTTGCCCATCACCGAGGTTAGACTGACTGGCCTGTAATTACTCGGTCTATCCCTCTCTCCCTTTTTGAACAACGGTACAATGTTAGCAGTCCTCCAATCCTCCGGCACCACGCCTGTATCCAGGAGGATTGGAAAATGATGGTCAGAGCCTCTGCTATTTCCTCCCTGGCTTCTTTTAACAGCCTGGGATACATTTCATCCGGGCCTGGTGATTTATCTACTTTCAAAGATGCTAATCCCTTTAATACTTCCTCTCTCACTATGTTTATCCCATCCAATATTTCACACTCCTCCTCCTTAACTACAATCTCTGCATCGTCCCTCTCTTTTGTGAAGACAGATGGAAAGTATCCCCACATCTTCCGCCTCCACACATAGTTTACCTTTTTGGTCTCTAATAGGCCCTACTCTTTCCCTAGTTATCCTCTTGCTCTTAATTTATTTATAAAACATCTTTGGGTTTTCCTTAATTTTACTTCCCAGTATTTTTTCTTGCCCTCTCTTTGTTTTCCTAATTTCCTTTTTAATTTCACCCCTGCACTTTCTATACTCCTCGAGGCTTTCTGTCATATTGAGTTCTCGGTGTCTGACATAAGCTTCCCTTTTTTGCCTTATCTTATCCTGTTTGCTCCTTGACATCCAGGGGGCTCTAGATTTGTCAGCCCCACCCTTTTTCTTTGTGGGAACATGTTTACTCTGAACCCCTTGAATCTCCCCCTTGAATGCCGCCCACTGCTCTGACACTGATTTACCTTCAAGTCGCTGTTTCCAATTTAGAACTTTAACTCCTGTTCTATCTTTGTCCTTTTCCACAACTATACTAAATTTAACTGAATTATGATCACTCCCACCAAAATGCTCTCCCACTGATACTCCTTCCACCTGCCCAGCTTCATTCCATAAAACTAAATCCAGAACTCTTGTTGGGCTTACTGAAAAGTTCTCCTGAAAGCATTCTAGGAATTCTGCGCCCTCTATACCTTTTACACTGATTGTATCCCAGTTAATATTCGGGAAGTTGAAATCCCCTTATTTTACTGCCCTATTGTTTTTGCAATTCTCAGAAATTTGCCTACTTTTTGCTCTGTAGAGAGCTCAATATTGCAGCTAATTTTACTGGGAACATGATGTCGATCCCCTGTGGGCTATTTTTACTTTCAGTGTGGTGGGGGAGGCGAGGGGGTAGAGGGAACTGGTGGTCGCAGAACGGTTCGACTTTCCTTTGCGTTGACTTCAGCAGACGCCCCAAGTCCTGGTCTGAATCACTCGGTACAGCCATGGGTATGGGGGGGAAGCAAAATAGTAATAACATGTTCATCTTTCTTGAGCTGTGAGGTTGATTTATGTCAGACACACGGAGAATTTTTTGCCCAAGGCTTCGCCCTGCAGAAATTCTGGTGGATAATCAGTTGGAGGGGCGACTGGAGCACAGATGGTGACTGTTCCCCTCTAATGTTAGTCGGTATGAAGAGCATAAGGGCACATTAGTCAATAGGAAATGAAAGACACCCGTAAATGGACAAATATTCCTTAGTTATCCCAGTTCTCTCCCCTCCTCTCCTGAAGGTACTAACTCATACTGGAGGACACTGTCACAGATACTGTCGGCCCTGCGGCATTTCCTCAACTCAGCTCTTCGCATCCGTAACCCTGGGCAGTGAGATGTAGATTTTTCTCTCCAGTGTCAGGGTGTAAGAGCTTGGCGAGGTTGAAGATCCCATCGCAAAATTGGACACAAACCATTCACAATTCCACCCCTCCCCACCCCATTCATTTTATTGGTCAGTGTATCGTAAGCTGCTTGTGCCTAATTTTGTGCAAAGGGTGGCCAACCCATCAAACTCTTTCACCCCAGCAATGAAGAGGGAAATCCGAGCGGCAGCCAGCTATTCTACTATAGAGGTTCACAGCACAGAATGAGGCCAGCGGCCCATCCACCTGTGCTGGCTCTTTTCTAGAGCAATCCAAACCCAATTCAACTGCCCCATATCTGTCTCTTAATTCAACCAAGGGCATTGGATCCTGTCCTTCTCCTGCCACCTACACATGCTCGCTGACTGGACACTGGTCAGGAGTGGAAACTCGGGCAGATTTTTCACCTCCCGAGCCCAGTTCCGGTTACTACATCCTTACTGTACCACAGGATACAGACTGGGGATCAAACCTGAGGCCTGCTGGTCTGGCCCACACTTGGCAGTGAATTTACAAGTCAAGGCCGTGGAGCAGCCAACATTTGCTCATATCATATTTTGGAATATGTGACAATGTATGATTCCTTTCTGAGTTGCAATAATATCATTGAATCATACGGCACAGGAGGAGGCCATTCACCCCGTCGAGCCTGTGCCGGCTCTTTGAAAGAGCTATCCAATTTGTCCCATTCCCTGCTCTTTCCCTCATTGCCCTGCAAATTTTTCCCTTTCAAGTATTTATCCGATTCCCTTTTGAAAGTTATTATTGAATCTGCTTCCACCACCCTTTCAGGCAGCACATTCCAGATCAGAACAACTCGCTGAGTAAAACAATTCTCCTCATCTCCCCTCCGGTTCTTTTGCTAATTATCTTAAATCTGTGTCCTCTGGTTACCGACCCTCCTGCCAGGGGAAACAGTTTCTCTTTATTTACACTGTCAAAAACCCTTCATAATTTTGAACACCTTGATTAAATCTCCCCCTGAGTATATCTGTGAATTGACAGGCGTTGCATGTCTTTGCGAATTGGACCAAATCAACAGCAGAGATTGGGGGAGGGAGGGAGAGAAGAAAGGGATAAGGGGCAAGAGCTAATTACTGCCCGAGGGATTTGTTAATATAGTTGTTGACACGATTGGCAAAGTGTGCAAAATGCTGTTTGTTAAGCATGAAAGAAAGGATAAGTGGGAAGCAGATTAGCAAATACAGTTTGGAATATCCAGTAAAGTCCTGCCACAGCTCCAGATCAAGCTGATCCTAAGTGGCAGGCATAAGTGGCATTGGTGTGTGTGATAAGGTCCATCGCCAATCCCCTGTAATTTTCTGACATGTGGCCGCTTTTTATTGGGGACTGTGCAACCTGCAGCTAAACGCCATTGATTTCGGGCTAGCCTTTTGAAAGGATGGTCTGAAGAGTACTTCTCGGCACTACCTACTCCTCACAGAAGCTGCAACGCACTCGCCTAAAAATCACTTGGCTTTTTGCAAAGGAAGAAAACACCAGCTTCACAATTTGTGACATCTACTGAGGAGAAAGCAAAAAAAAATGTTTATTTAATTGTGATACTAGGAATGTTGCTGCTTTAATTAACTTGCATCTGACAGATCTTATCATCTTCTTTTCCTATTTTCTATTTTTCACTGTTATCATCCCCTTTCTCGTGCTCTCCAACCGCCTTGTCCGTTCCACCATCCTCTCCATTTCTATCTTTCCCCCTTGCTCTTTCTTCGTTCCCTAGCTCTCTTTGCTATTCTTCAGCTTCTTCCCTGCATTCCTCTTTTCCTCCATTCTTCCTCAATCTCCCCATTTCTTTTTCCCCCAAATTCTCTTTGCTCGTCCCCGATCTCTCTTATCATCCATTCTTCCTCATTCTTCATCTATCTGCCTCCCATTCTTCTTCCTGCTCACCCTCCTCTCTCTCCTCATCCTTATTCTTTCTCCTCTCGTTCTCCACCTCCCCCTGCGTCCCTACCTCCCTCCATCTAACTTCTTTGTCTTCTCCCTGCGTTCAACAACAACTGTTTGCATTTATATAGCACCTTTAACATTGTAAAAGTTTGGTCAAAGAGGGAGGTTTTAAGGAGCGTCTCAAAGGAGGGAGACAGAGGTAGAGAGGGGGAGAGGTTTAGGGAGGGAATTCCAGAGCTTAGGGCCGAGGCAGCTGAAGGCACGGCCGCCAATGGTGGGACGATTAAAATCACTCTCTATGACAACCCTGTTCTTCTCCTTGGAAAGTGATGTGAACGGGTTTCACTGGCCTCTGCCAACAGGATCCCAACACCAATTTCTTGATCTTTGGTGAGCTCTTGGGCAAGGCAGTCATGACCACTTTTGGTTGTCCTCAGGAAAGGAATCAAAACACAGCCCAAAATATTGCAATAATCAAACAGACTGATTCCTTAAATAGAAACTCATTGAAGAGAAGGAAAGGGAATGATTTGAACCTATCAGTTGCAGAGTTAAGGCCCAGAGTGCTGGTAATTCATATTTTACAACATTGCAATATAAAAACTGATAACTGCATTAAAAATATCCTGAGCTCATCAATATTTAAAGATTGCTAAAACACTGCAGTAGATGCATTTGATGCTTCAGAGTCTGAGCGAGCTCCAAACATGTTGACAGTTATTTTAATGAATAACTGCCCCTTATTAGTTTTAATGATTGTCTCGTGGTAAGAAAGAAATTCATTACCTCCATCAAACCTGAGCCCCCTCCCCTCACACTCCCTCTCCCCCCTCACACTCACACTCCCCCCTCACACTCCCCCTCACACTCCCACTCTCCCCTCACACTCCCCCCCTCCCCTCACACTCCCCCTCCCCCCCTCCCCTCACACTCCCACTCCCCCCTCACACTCCCCCTCACACTCCCCCTCACACTCCCACTCTCCCCTCACACTCCCCCTCACACTCCCACTCTCCCCTCACACTCCCCCTCACACTCACACTCCCCCCTCACACTCCCCCTCACACTCCCACTCTCCCCTCACACTCCCCCTCTCCCCTCACACTCCCTCTCCCCCCTCACACTCACACTCCCCCCTCACACTCCCCCTCACACTCCCACTCTCCCCTCACACTCCCCCCCTCCCCTCACACTCCCCCTCCCCCCCTCCCCTCACACTCCCACTCCCCCCTCACACTCCCACTCCCCCCTCACACTCCCCCCCTCCCCTCACACTCCCCCTCCCCCCTCACACTCCCACTCCCCCCTCACACTCCCACTCTCCCCAAACACTCCTCCTCCCCCCTCACACTCCCCCTCCCCCCTCACACTCCCCCTCCCCCCTCACACTCCCCCTCTCCCCTCACACTCCCCCTCTCCCCTCACACTCCCCCTCCCCCCTCACACTCCCCCTCCCCCCTCACACTCCCCCTCCCCCCCCATAGTTTACCCCCGTTGGACTGTTTGATGTGGTGTTTTATATTGTTTGATTCCGTGAGTCTCTTCAAGGGGGAGGGGTTTGATGAAATTCGTATCAGCTGGATTTCCTTGTCCTTGTTTTTGGGTCAGAAGGTTTGAGCCCAGAACAGAGCTGAAGGCCCGGTCTGATCGTCCCAGGCAACACTGAAGGACGGCTTACTTTTCACAGCCGCTGCTCTTTGGGGAAGATTCTAACCTGAGGTTTTAAAATAATTCATTCATGGGATGTGGGCATCGCTGGCCAGGCCGGCATTTATTGCCCATCCCTAATTGCCCTTGAGAAGGTGGTGGTGAGCCGCCTTCTTGAACCGCTGCAGTCCGTGTGGTGACGGTTCTCCCACAGTGCTGTTAGGAAGGGAGTTCCAGGATTTTGACCCAGCGACGATGAAGGAACGGCGATATATTTCCAAGTCGGGATGGTGTGTGACTTGGAGGGGAACGTGCAGGTGGTGTTGTTCCCATGTACCTGCTGCTCTTGTCCTTCTAGGTGGTAGAGGTCGCGGGTTTGGGAGGTGCTGTTGAAGAAGCCTTGGCGAGTTGCTGCAGTGCATCCTGTGGATGGTACACACTGCAGCCACAGTGCGTCGGTGGTGAAGGGAGTGAACATTTAGGGTGGTGGATGGGGTGCCAATCAAGCGGGCTGCTTTGTCCTGGATGGTGTCGAGCTTCTTGAGTGTTGTTGGAGCTGCACTCATCCAGGCAAGTGGAGAGTATTCCATCACACTCCTGACTTGTGCCTTGTAGATGGTGGAAAGATCCTACAACATCCTAACCTGAGGTCCTACATCCCTGTTCAGATCGATGGGATGGTTCTTGCAGGAGGACAGGAGGGTTTATATGATGGAAGGATAAGGTGAAATGGATCTTCTTTACAAAAACCGTGAAGATCATAATTATTACGATCCTGTTGCACCCACACCATTTCCATTTGTACAAAGAAGAAATAAAAGCGAAATTAAAAGTGAATTTGATGCTTTAGTTTCTAGGTTTGAACTGTTGCTTTGTTCTTCAAAGGGTCGAACGGTTGTAAATTGTCCGTATGAAATGCTCCCAAAATACCCCGTTATTAGGGACCTGGGATGCCATTCAGGTACCATGGTGCTTGAAAATACCGTCCTCCTTTGGATGGGGGAATGCACTCTTGTTTGTCGGCGATTAATGTTACTCTTTAACCTGTACCTCTCTCCTCCTAAACAACAACAGTCATCATCAACAAAGTGATTAGAATTTTGCGTTGGATGAAGATGGAGCCTGGAGCAGGATTGCGAGCATTTAGACTGTGACTTTCACCCACTCCTTCGCTTTGAATGATTTTCACAATGGATTAACACTTGGCCAGCTGCTCCTTATCGCTCACGCTCTATCTGTGCCTCTTCTACTCCCTTTGACAGATTTGGGACGCTATTTTATCCTCTAGTGTGGAGCAAGCCGATTAGACAGAGAGCAGGCACGAGCTGACAGGAGCTCTCATCCTCCATCAAGTTGGTGATTTTATTCAAATCGAATCGTACAGAAAGACGGAGCAGATTTGAGCTGCGCCCTTCCTCTGGCCCACTGCTCACACAGGGAAAGATAAAACCGCACGGATTTAAAGAGTGAATTTTGCATAATATTTCTATTTGGCAAAGATAATTCAGTTGTGGGCAGCGAACCTGAGGAAGGATATATTGGCCTTGGAGGGGGTACAGTGCAGATTCACCAGAATGATACCAGGGCTAAAAAGGTTAAATTATGGGGACAGTTGGTATAAACTCGGCTTGTGTTCCCATGTGTTTAGAAGGTTAAGGAGGGAATTGATCGAGCTATTGAAAATGATCAAGAGATTCGATAGGGTAAATACAGAGGAACGATATCCTCTGGCGGAGGGATTCAGAGCAAGGGGGTATAATCTTAAAATTAGAGCTTGGCCATTTCGGAGTGAAATCAGGAAGCACTTTATCACGTAAAGGGTGGTGGAAATCTGGAACTCTCTCCCTGAAAAGGCTGTGGTTGCTGGGGTCAATTGGGGCTTTCAGGACTGAGATGGATGGAGTGTTTTGTTCGGTAAGAGTATCGAGGCACATGGAACAGAGGCAAGAGTTGATGTACAGATCAGTCATGATCAAACTGAATGGCGGAGCAGGGTCGAGGGGCTGAATTGTTTCCTTCTGTTCCTGTGTACAGACTTTTTATTATTTAGGAACTCAGTTGAAGGGCCAGAGTGCAGGACTCCAGTAATGTTCAAAAGAGCAGGAGAGAAGCTGAGATAAATCTAGAAATAGTGCTTCGATATCATCACCTCTGAATTTGTAAACTGTAGATAGGATCATAGAAAAAAGAAAATTTATGGCACAGAAGGAGGCCATTCGGCCCATCGTGTCGGCCGAAAATGAGCCAACCAGCTTAATCCCACTTTCCAGCACTTGGTCCGTAGCCCTGTGGGTTACAGCACTTCAGGTGCACATCCAGGTAATTTTTAAATGAGTTGAGAGTTTCTGCCTCTACCACCCTCTCATCCTCTGGGTGAAAAAAATTCTCCTCAGCTCCCCTCTAATCCTTCTACCAATCACTTTAAATCTATGCCCCCTGGTCACTGACCCCTCCGCTAAGGGAAATAGGTCCTCCCTATCCACTCTATCTGGGCCCCTCATAATTTTGTACACCTCATTAAATCTCCCCTCAGCCTCCTCTGTTCCAAAGAGAACAACCCCAGCCTCTCCAATCTTTCCTCACAGCTAAAATTCTCCAGTCCTGGCAACATCCTTGTAAATCTCCTCTGCATCCTCTCTAGTGCAATCACATCTTTCCTGTAATGTGGTGACTAGAACTGTACACAGTACTCAAGCTGTGGCCCAACCAATCTTTTATACAGTTCCAGTATAGCCTCCCTGTTCTTATATTTCATGCCTTGGCTAATAAAGGAATGTATCCCATATGCCTTCTTAACCATCTTATCTACCTGTCCTGCTACCTTCAGGGATCTGTGGACATGCACTCCAAGGTCCTTCACTTCCTCTGCACCTTCAGTATCCTCCCATTTATTGTGTATCCCCTTGCCTTGTTTGCCCTCCCCAAATGCATCACCATTGACCAGAAACTTAACTGGACCAGCCATATAAATACTGTGGCTACAAGAGCAGGTCAGAGGCTGGGCATTCTGCGGAGAGTCACTCACCTCCTGACTCCCCAAAGCCTTTCCACCATCTACAGGGTACAAGTCAGGAGTGTGATGGAATACTCTCCACTTGCCTGGATGAGTGCAGCTCCAACAACACTCAGGAAGCTCAAAACCATCCAGGACAAAGCAGCCCGCTTGATTGGCACCCCATCCACCACCCTAAACATTCACTCGCTTCACCACCGGCGCACAGTGGCTGCAGTGTGTACCATCCACAGGATGCACTGTAGCAACTCGCCAAGGCTTCTTCGACAGCACCTCCCAAACCCGCGACCTCTACCACCTAGAAGGACAAGAGCAGCAGGCACATGGGAACAACACCACCTGCACGTTCCCCTCCAAGTCTCACACCATCCCGACTTGGAAATATATCGCCGTTCCTTCATCGTCGCTGGTCAAAATCCTGGAACTCCCTTCCTAACAGCACTGTGGGAGAACCTTCACCACACGGACTGCAGCGGTTCAAGAAGGCGGCTCACCACCACCTTCTCAAGGGCAATTAGGGATGGGCAATAAATGCCGGCCTCGCCAGCAACGCCCACATCCCATGAACAAATAAAAAAAACCTCACACTTTTCTGGATTGAATTCCATTTGCCACTTTTCTGCCCACCTGACCAGTCCATTGATATCTTCCTGCAGTCTACAGCTTTCCTCCTCACTATCAACCGCACAGATTACCGACCAGACAGCATGCTTTTTGTTCTAATCTGTCCTGCAGAGAGAGAGAGAGAGGGGTGTTCGGGGAGGCTAGCCATATGTTGCTCAGAATTACATAGAATTTACAGCTCAACTGACCCAACAGGTCCATGCTGGTGTTGATGCCCCACACGAGCCTCCTCCCTCCCTACTTCATCTCACCCTATCAGCATATCCTTCTATTCCTTTCTCCCTCATGTGTTTATCCAGCTTCCCCTTAAATGTATCTACACTATTCACCTCAACTACTCCTTGTGGGAGCGAGTTCCACATTCTCACCACTCTCTGGGTAAAGAAGTTTCTCCTGAATTCCCTATTGGATTTATTAGTGACGATCTTATATTTATGGCCTCAAGATTTCGTCTCTCCCACAAGTGGAAACATCTTCCCTCCATTTATACAATTGAACCCCATTCATGACTTTAAAGACCTCTATCAGGTCACCCCTCAGGCGTCTCTTTTCTAGAGAAAAGAGCCCCGGCCTGTTCAGCCTTCCTGATCATTATAACCTCTCAGCAGGAGCAGAATGCAAGTCTTGGATGGACCTCAGCAGTGCAGGGAGTTCAGAGCTGGTGAAATAGTCTCTGTCTATATCATGCCAACACATCACCAGCGATTTGAATAGAGTTGTAATGTCAATTTATGTTTTTCTACTCTATATATTTAGAGCTGATCACAGAAGGATGGCAGAAACCATTCCACGACAGTATCAGGCCGTGCTCACTCAAATGTTTCACACTTTACTTTGACTGTAATTCTGGCTACTTCTCTGTACTTCCATTCACCCTTCCTGCTTGGGTCCCCCATTCCCCCATGTAAACCCCCCTGGGGTGCTTTGTAATGTGTGAAACCACCATAAACGTACAAGTTGTTGTTGCAGGGAGAGCTGCAGTTCTTCCCTCTGTTTCCTCCCACCATCGCTCCCCCACCGTCACTCCCCCACCATCGCTCCCCCACCGTCGCTCCCCCACCGTCACTCCCCCACCGTCGCTCCCCCACCGTCACTCCCCCACCATCGCTCCCCCACCGTCACTCCCCCACCGTCGCTCCCCCACCGTCGCTCCCCCACCATCACTCCCCCACCATCGCTCCCCCGTTGCTCCCCACCGTCGCTCCCCCACCGTCACTCCCCCATCGCTCCCCCACCATCACTCCCCCACCATCGCTCCCCCGTCGCTCCCCCACCGTCGCTCCCCCACCGTCACTCCCCCATCGCTCCCCCACCGTCGCTCCCCCATCGCTCCCCCACCATCGCTCCCCCACCATCGCTCCCCCACCGTCACTCCCCCATCGCTCCCCCACCGTCGCTCCCCCATCGCTCCCCCACCATCGCTCCCCCATCGCTCCCCCACCATCGCTCCCCCATCGCTCCCCCACCATCGCTCCCCCACCATCGCTCCCCCATCGCTCCCCCACCATCGCTCCCCCATCGCTCCCCCACCGTCGCTCCCCCACCGTCGCTCCCCCATCGCTCCCCCACCATCGCTCCCCCACCATCGCTCCCCCACCATCACTCCCACCATCGCTCCCCCATCGCTCCCCCATCGCTCCCCCACCATCGCTCCCCCATCGCTCCCCCACCGTCGCTCCCCCACCATCACTCCCACCATCGCTCCCCCATCGCTCCCCCATCACTCCCCCACCATCGCTCCCCCGTTGCTCCCCACCGTCGCTCCCCCACCGTCACTCCCCCATCGCTCCCCCACCATCACTCCCCCACCATCGCTCCCCCGTCGCTCCCCCACCGTCGCTCCCCCACCGTCACTCCCCCATCGCTCCCCCACCGTCGCTCCCCCATCGCTCCCCCACCATCGCTCCCCCACCATCGCTCCCCCACCGTCACTCCCCCATCGCTCCCCCACCGTCGCTCCCCCATCGCTCCCCCACCATCGCTCCCCCATCGCTCCCCCACCATCGCTCCCCCATCGCTCCCCCACCATCGCTCCCCCACCATCGCTCCCCCATCGCTCCCCCACCATCGCTCTCCCACCATCGCTCCCCCATCGCTCCCCCACCGTCGCTCCCCCACCGTCGCTCCCCCATCGCTCCCCCACCATCGCTCCCCCACCGTCGCTCCCCCACCATCACTCCCACCATCGCTCCCCCATCGCTCCCCCATCGCTCCCCCACCATCGCTCCCCCATCGCTCCCCCACCATCGCTCCCCCACCATCACTCCCACCGTCGCTCCCCCACCATCACTCCCCCAATCGGATGGTCGGAGTGAGTGCAGGTTTAGAAAGAAAGAAGGAACTTGTATTTTTATGCCGCCTTTCACGACCTCAGTCCCAAAGCGCTTTACAGCCAATGAAGTACTTTTGAAGTGTAGTCACTGTTGTAATGTAGGAAACGCAGCAGCCAATTTGCGCACAGCAAGATCCCACAAACAGCAATGTGATAATGACCAGGTAATCTGTTTTTTTAACAATGTTTGTTGAGGGATAAATATTGGCCAGGACACCAAGGAGAACTCCCCTGCTCTTCTAAACACCTTGGTTACAATTGTTTTATGGCTCCTGCAGTGGTTCAGTTGGTAATAAGGAGGTATGAAGATCATGTCCCACTCCAAGCATTGAGCATATAAGGTATGATAATAATCTCTTGCTATAATGAGGGTGTGCTGCATTTTTCGAACGGTGTTCCTCCAGGTGATATCTTAAACTTAGGCCCCCTCTGTCTGTTTTGGTGGTTTCGACAGAAGTTAAAGATCTCATTGCATTATTTAAAGAAGAGCATTGGGTTCTCCTGGTGTCTTGGCCAACATTCCTCCCTCAACCAACACCATCAAAACACAGTTTAACTGCTCATTCATCTCATTACTATTTGTGGGATCGTACTGTGCACAAAATGGCTGCCACATAGGCCTACTTAACAACAGTAACTGGATTTGAAAGTAATTATGAGTGAGGTACTTTGGGATGTTTTTGAAGGCCTTTATAAATTGTTGTATAAATGCAAGCCATTATTTCTTTCATAAAGATCCCATGTTGGATCCTTGCTGTGTGTTGAGTAGCTCGTTCCACTTTAGACTTCAGTTAGGGTCATGACAATGGGCCTCAGTGTCCCTTGGCTATGGAGGGAAAAATCAGCCAGTATTCCCACTTCTGATTGCTACTCAGTGACCTCTGCTGGAAAGTGTCCGCACATGGTTGCCAGGACTGGGGCTTGGTGATGCCCCCTCCATTTGAATAGCTTGTTAACACGTACTGTTCATGGTCACATGAAGTAAAGCCCCTGTGTCAGGCTTCCCAGGTACTAGAGGGAAAGCGTACTTGGGATCCAACCTTAACATAAATCTACATCAGTGCCATCAGAGAAAGAGGCAAAAAGAATTATATTTACATGTTAGAAAACGAGGTGGCACATTGAGATGCTCTGTTGAAGTGGAGCGATGCAAAGTCATTATTTACTGCTCTTCACTCTGGACCGGGCACTAACAGGGACTTTGGATAGTGTCTGGTGTAGGGTTGGTCACCGTTCATTTGTGGCTAAATCAACAAGAGCAAGCACATCAGCATTTCAAAAGGAGCTTGGTCCAAAAATGGCCCTGGCTGTTGAAATGAAGGTCTCCTCCCTCTGTTGCCTGTAAGAGGAGTCAACAGAAAAGAGTTTTGGTCCATTGGGATTCCATACAATGGGAATAAATGGGAAGGAGTTCGGTCTGCTGGGATTCTATACAATAGGAGTGAATGGGAAGGAGTTCGGTCTGCTGGGATTCTATACAATGGGAGTGAATGGGAAGGAGTTCGGTCTGCTGGGATTCTATACAATAGGAGTGAATGGGAAGGAGTTCGGTCTGCTGGGATTCTATACAATGGGAGTGAATGGGAAGGAGTTCGGTCTGCTGGGATTCTATACAATAGGAGTGAATGGGAAGGAGTTCGGTCTGCTGGGATTCTATACAATGGGAGTGAATGGGAAGGAGCTCGGCCTGCTGGGATTCTATACAATGGGAATAAATGGGAAGGAGTTCGGTCTGCTGGGATTCTATACAATAGGAGTGAATGGGAAGGAGTTCAGTCTGCTGGGATTCTATACAATGGGAGTGAATGGGAAGGAGTTCGGTCTGCTGGGATTCTATACAATAGGAGTGAATGGGAAGGAGTTCGGTCTGCTGGGATTCGATACAATAGGAGTGAATGGGAAGGAGTTCGGTCTGCTGGGATTCTATACAATGGGAGTGAATGGGAAGGAGTTTGGTCTGCTGGGATTCTATATAATGGTGCTGTATATCAGCGTCACTCCTGGACCACACATGCATTGATGTGGAGTAAACTATGACAGATGCCTTCAGTGACAGTTTCAGTGCACACGCATACAACCCAGTCCTGACGTGTGTTATGCTGATCCCAGCACAGCTGCAATTTTTTTTTGCTGTTGCTTCTTTAGAAATTTGCATAATCTTATAGTAAGCATAACATTCCCAGGCAGTCTAATTATACGTTCAGGAGGGATTGATCTGCTCCCACTTTACTCGGGAACGTAACATCCGCCTGAAAATCGACTGCTGATTTCAATCCAATCATCATTCCCCTTTCCCTCCCCTGGTTCCAGAATGTCGACGTCTGGGCCCCAAAAAAACAGCATTCAGTCACTTCATATTAGATGGAACAGGAGAATGCTTCCTCAACCATACTTGGTGGGTTTTTAACTCAATAAAAGTTTTAAGAGATAAGGAGCTTTTTTAACATCAGGGTCACCATTAGGCTGAATAATGCATAGAAAGAGCAGAAAGGCTTGGTATTCTGCAGAGGGTAACAGCACAGTTCAATTAAATAATGCATGGTCAGCCCAGCCTCTTGTGTCTCTTCAGACGCTCAGACATGCTTGATAGCTGCCTCACTAACTCACTAACTCACTAACTTTCCTTCCTTCTGTTTTAAAAAAAATTCTTCTACCAACATCCCAGTATTTAAAACATCTCCACCAGCTCCCTCACTCCCTCGACCCCTCCAGCTCCCTCGCTCCCTCGACCCCACCACTCCCTCGCTCCCTCGACCCCACCATTCCCTCACTCCCTCGACCCCACCACTCACTCGGATTTGTCTGATGTACAGTATTGGATGAGCAGCAATTTCCACAATTAAATATTGGGAAGACCGAAGCCGTTGTCTTCAGTCCCCGTCATAAACTCCGTTCCCTCGCCACTGACTCCATCCCTCTCCCCATCCACCGACTCCATCCCTCTCCCCGGCCACCGACTCCATCCCTCTCCCCGGCCACCGACTCCATCCCTCTCCCCGACCACCGACTCCATCCCTCTCCCTCGCCACCGACTCCATCCCTCTCCCTCGCCACCGACTCCATCCCTCTCCCCGGCCACCGACTCCATCCCTCTCCCCGGCCACCGACTCCATCCCTCTCCCTCGCCATCGACTCCATCCCTCTCCCCGGCCACCGACTCCATCCCTCTCCCTCGCCACCGACTCCATCCCTCTCCCTCCCCACCGACTCCATCCCTCTCCCCGGCCACCGACTCCATCCCTCTCCCTCGCCACCGACTCCATCCCTCTCCCCGGCCACCGACTCCATCCCTCTCCCCGGCCACCGACTCCATCCCTTTCCCCGGCCACTGACTCCATCCCTCTCCCCGGCCACCGACTCCATCCCTCTCCCTCGCCACCGACTCCATCCCTCTCCCCGGCCACCGACTCCATCCCTCTCCCCGGCCACCGACTCCATCCCTCTCCCGGGCCACTGTCTGAGGCTGAACCAGGCCGTTCGCAACCTTAGCAACCGATTTGACCCTGAGATGAGCTCCCGACCTCATATCCGCTCCATCACCAAGATCGTCGACTTCCACCTCCGTAACATCGTCCGTCTCCGCCCCTCCCTCAGCTCATCTGCAGCTCAAACCCTCATCCGTGCCTTTGCAACCTCCAGACTTGTCTATTCCAATGCTCTCCTGACCGGCCTCCCATCTTCCACCCTCCATAAACTTGAGCTCATCCAAAACTCTGCTGTCCGTATCCTAACTCGCACCAAGTCCCGTTCACCCATCACCCCCTGTGCTCACTGACCGACATTGGCTCCCGGTCCGGGAACGCCTCGATTTTAAAATTCTCATCCTTGTTTTCAATTCCCTCCATGGCCCTCGCCCCTCCCTATCTCTGTAACCTCCTCCAGCCCTACAACCCTCCGAGATCTCTGCGCTCCTCCAATTCTGGCCTCTTGCACATCCCCAATTTTAATTGCTCCACCATTGGCGGCCGTGCCTTCAGCTGCCTCGGCCCTAAGCTCTGGAATTCGCTCCCGAAACCTCTCCCCCTCTCCCCTCTCTCTCCTCCTTTAAGTCATTCCTTAAAATCTGCCTCTTTGACCAAGCTTTTGGTCACCTGTCCTAATATCTCCTGATGTGGCTCGGTGTCAAATTATGTTTGATAATCGCTCCTGTGAAGCACCTTGGGACATTTTACTACGTTAAAGGCGCAAAATAAATGCAAGTTGTTGTTTTAAAATGGAATAACAGCAAATTTCTTCTCCTCTTGTTAAGGTGCTGAGTAATGTTCAGGTGTGGTTCCACTGGTCTCTCACAACTCGTGCAGGCTAACCCGTATCCCCAGCCCACCCACTCTATCCCGTATCCCCAGCCCACCCACTCTATCCCGTATCCCCAGCCCACCCACTCTATCCCGTATCCCCAGCCCACCCACTCTATCCCGTATCCCCAGCCCACCCACTCTATCCCGTATCCCCAGCCCACCCACTCTATCCCGTATCCCCAGCCCACCCACTCTAACCCGTATCCCCAGCCCACCCACTCTATCCCGTATCCCCAGCCCACCCACTCTATCCCGTATCCCCAGCCCACCCGCTCTAACCTGTATCCCCAGCCCACCCACTCTATCCCGTATCCCCAGCCCACCCACTCTAACCTCTATCCCCAGCCCACCCGCTCTAACCCCTATCCCCAGCCCACCCACTCTAACCCGTATCCCCAGCCCACCCACTCTAACCCGTATCCCCAGCCCACCCACTCTATCCCGTATCCCCAGCCCACCCACTCTAACCCGTATCCCCAGCCCACCCACTCTATCCCGTATCCCCAGCCCACCCACTCTATCCCGTATCCCCAGCCCACCCGCTCTAACCCCTATCCCCAGCCCACCCACTCTAACCCCTATCCCCAGCCCACCCACTCTAACCCGTATCCCCAGCCCACCCACTCTATCCCGTATCCCCAGCCCACCCACTCTATCCCGTATCCCCAGCCCACCCACTCTATCCCGTATCCCCAGCCCACCCGCTCTAACCCCTATCCCCAGCCCACCCGCTCTAACCCGTATCCCCAGCCCACCCACTCTAACCCCTATCCCCAGCCCACCCACTCTAACCCGTATCCCCAGCCCACCCACTCTAACCTCTATCCCCAGCCCACCCGCTCTAACCCCTATCCCCAGCCCACCCGCTCTAACCCGTATCCCCAGCCCACCCACTCTAACCCGTATCCCCAGCCCACCCACTCTATCCCGTATCCCCAGCCCACCCGCTCTAACCCCTATCCCCAGCCCACCCGCTCTAACCCGTATCCCCAGCCCACCCACTCTAACCCCTATCCTCAGCCCACCCACTCTAACCCCTATCCCCAGCCCACCCACTCTAACCCGTATCCCCAGCCCACCCACTCTATCCCGTATCCCCAGCCCACCCACTCTATCCCGTATCCCCAGCCCACCCACTCTAACCCGTATCCCCAGCCCACCCACTCTAACCCTTATCCCCAGCCCACCCACTCTATCCCGTATCCCCAGCCCACCCACTCTAACCTCTATCCCCAGCCCACCCACTCTAACCTCTATCCCCAGCCCACCCACTCTATCCCGTATCCCCAGCCCACCCACTCTAACCCGTATCCCCAGCCCACCCACTCTATCCCGTATCCCCAGCCCACCCACTCTATCCCGTATCCCCAGCCCACCCACTCTAACCTCTATCCCCAGCCCACCCACTCTAACCCGTATCCCCAGCCCACCCACTCTATCCTGTATCCCCAGCCCACCCACTCTATCCTGTATCCCCAGCCCACCCACTCTATCCCGTATCCCCAGCCCACCCACTCTATCCCGTATCCCCAGCCCACCCACTCTATCCTGTATCCCCAGCCCACCCACTCTATCCCGTATCCCCAGCCCACCCACTCTAACCTCTATCCCCAGCCCACCCACTCTAACCTCTATCCCCAGCCCACCCACTCTAACCTCTATCCCCAGCCCACCCACTCTATCCCGTATCCCCAGCCCACCCACTCTAACCCGTATCCCCAGCCCACCCACTCTAACCTCTATCCCCAGCCCACCCACTCTATCCCGTATCCCCAGCCCACCCACTCTAACCCGTATCCCCAGCCCACCCACTCAGACGCCTGTTGAAAGGTGATATGCCAGTGAGATGGGAGAGGTGTAGATGATGTAGAGGTGGTAGTGTGTATTGTGGGCATTGTGTGGTATCCCTCACTCGATTCACTGAGCAATGCGTGTGCCAAAGAGCCATCACCAATTGTCAACTTAAGCATTGGGAAACTTCCACTAACACCAGAGGCTGATAGGAGGAGGTCGAACACCAGGGAATACACAGGATTAGAATTAACAATTAATTTCAATGATCATTATGCTAATTAGTACAACGATTAATTATTATCCTGCGACCTCCCCAGTGCTTCAGTTGGCAAAGTCTGATTGTGCCACATATACCTGGCCTCCATGGAACCGTGTCACTTGTCAGAAGAACTGAGATGTCCGCAGCACGTTTATTCTGTGGGCAGAGAATATCATTGTGAAAGAATTGGACATTTTTCTCCCCTTGCACTGTCTTCGAGTGTTAACATTGGCCATTTTCACCTCAGGCACACGGAGAGTCAAACACTCCCAGGGCAGGTACAGCACGGGTTAGATACAGAGTAAAGCTCCCTCTACACTGTCCCATCAAACACTTCCAGGGCAGGTACAGCACGGGTTAGATACAGAGTAAAGCTCCCTCTACACTGTCCCATCAAACACTCCCAGGGCAGGTACAGGGTTAGATACAGAGTAAAGCTCCCTCTACACTGTCCCATCAAACACTCCCAGGGCAGGTACAGCACGGGTTAGATACAGAGTAAAGCTCCCTCTACACTGTCCCGTCAAACACTCCTAGGGCAGGTACAGGGTTAGATACAGAGTAAAGCTCCCTCTACACTGTCCCATCAAACACTTCCAGGGCAGTTACAGGGTTAGATACAGAGTAAAGCTCCCTCTACACTGTCCCATCAAACACTCCCAGGGCAGGTACAGGGTGAGATACAGAGTAAAGCTCCCTCTACACTGTCCCATCAAACACTCCCAGGGCAGGTACAGGGTTAGATACAGAGTAAAGCTCCCTCTACACTGTCCCATCAAACACTCCCAGGGCAGGTACAGGGTGAGATACAGAGTAAAGCTCCCTCTACACTGTCCCATCAAACACTCCCAGGGCAGGTACAGGGTTAGATACAGAGTAAAGCTGCCTCTACACTGTCCCATCAAACACTCCCAGGGCAGGTACAGCACGGGTTAGATACAGAGTAAAGCTCCCTCTACACTGTCCCATCAAACACTCCCAGGGCAGGTACAGCACGGGTTAGATACAGAGTAAAGCTCCCTCTACACTGTCCCATCAAACACTCCCAGGGCAGGTACAGCACGGGTTAGATACAGAGTAAAGCTCCCTCTACACTGTCCCATCAAACACTCCCAGGGCAGGTACAGGGTTAGATACAGAGTAAAGCTCCCTCTACACCGTCCCATCAAACACTCCCAGGGCAGGTACAGGGTTAGATACAGAGTAAAGCTCCCTCTACACTGTCCCATCAAACACTCCCAGGGCAGGTACAGGGTGAGATACAGAGTAAAGCTCCCTCTACACTGTCCCATCAAACACTCCCAGGGCAGGTACAGGGTTAGATACAGAGTAAAGCTCCCTCTACACCGTCCCATCAAACACTCCCAGGGCAGGTACAGGGTTAGATACAGAGTAAAGCTCCCTCTACACTGTCCCATCAAACACTCCCAGGGTCAGGTACAGGGTTAGATACAGAGTAAAGCTCCCTCTACACTGTCCCATCAAACACTCCCAGGGCAGGTACAGGGTTAGATACAGAGTAAAGCTCCCTCTACACCGTCCCATCAAACACTCCCAGGGCAGGTACAGGGTTAGATACAGAGTAAAGCTCCCTCTACACTGTCCCATCAAACACTCCCAGGGCAGGTACAGGGTGAGATACAGAGTAAAGCTCCCTCTACACTGTCCCATCAAACACTCCCAGGGCAGGTACAGCACGGGTTAGATACAGAGTAAAGCTCCCTCTACACCGTCCCATCAAACACTCCCAGGGCAGGTACAGGGTTAGATACAGAGTAAAGCTCCCTCTACACTGTCCCATCAAACACTCCCAGGGTCAGGTACAGGGTTAGATACAGAGTAAAGCTCCCTCTACACTGTCCCATCAAACACTCCCAGGGCAGGTACAGGGTTAGATACAGAGTAAAGCTCCCTCTACACCGTCCCATCAAACACTCCCAGGGCAGGTACAGGGTTAGATACAGAGTAAAGCTCCCTCTACACTGTCCCATCAAACACTCCCAGGGCAGGTACAGGGTGAGATACAGAGTAAAGCTCCCTCTACACTGTCCCATCAAACACTCCCAGGGCAGGTACAGGGTTAGATACAGAGTAAAGCTCCCTCTACACCGTCCCATCAAACACTCCCAGGGCAGGTACAGGGTTAGATACAGAGTAAAGCTCCCTCTACACTGTCCCATCAAACACTCCCAGGGTCAGGTACAGGGTTAGATACAGAGTAAAGCTCCCTCTACACTGTCCCATCAAACACTCCCAGGGCAGGTACAGGGTTAGATACAGAGTAAAGCTCCCTCTACACCGTCCCATCAAACACTCCCAGGGCAGGTACAGGGTTAGATACAGAGTAAAGCTCCCTCTACACTGTCCCATCAAACACTCCCAGGGCAGGTACAGGGTGAGATACAGAGTAAAGCTCCCTCTACACTGTCCCATCAAACACTCCCAGGGCAGGTACAGGGTTAGATACAGAGTAAAGCTCCCTCTACACCGTCCCATCAAACACTCCCAGGGCAGGTACAGGGTTAGATACAGAGTAAAGCTCCCTCTACACTGTCCCATCAAACACTCCCAGGGGCAGGTACAGGGTTAGATACAGAGTAAAGCTCCCTCTACACTGTCCCATCAAACACTCCCAGGGCAGGTACAGGGTTAGATACAGAGTAAAGCTCCCTCTACACTGTCCCATCAAACACTCCCAGGGCAGGTACAGGGTTAGATACAGAGTAAAGCTCCCTCTACACTGTCCCATCAAACACTCCCAGGGCAGGTACAGGGTTAGATACAGAGTGAAGCTCCCTCGCACTTCCCTCAAATTCGGGTCACAGGCCGATTGCACAGTCTCTGCCCCTGGGCCCGACCAGACTTTTGGGTCTTAGAGTTTCAAATGTTAAAAATAGATCCCCCCTTGATATCTGGCTGTTGGCAATTGTAACGATTCTATCTTGCATGATTTGAAGCATTGAAGGGCGTTGATGAAGAACAATTTGCTTTCCCAATGTGTGCCTCAGGGATCGGTGCTGGGTCCGCTGTTATTTGTTATTTATATTAATGATTTGGATGAGAATTTAGGAGGCATGGTTAGTAAGTTTGCAGATGACACCAAGATTGGTGGCATTGTGGACAGTGAAGAAGGTTATCTAGGATTGCAACGGGATCTTGATAAATTGGGCCAGTGGGCCGATGAATGTCAGATGGAGTTTAATTTAGATAAATGTGAGGTGATGCATTTTGGTAGATCGAATCGGGCCAGGACCTACTCCGTTAATGGTAGGGCGTTGGGGAGAGTTATAGAACAAAGAGATCTAGGAGTACAGGTTCATAGCTCCTTGAAAGTGGAGTCACAGGTGGATAGGGTGGTGAAGAAGGCATTCAGCATGCTTGGTTTCATTGGTCAGAACATTGAATACAGGAGTTGGGATGTCTTGTTGAAGTTGTACAAGACATTAGTAAGGCCACACTTGGAATACTGTGTACAGTTCTGGTCACCCTGTTATAGAAAGGATATTATTAAACTAGAAAGAGTGCAGAAAAGATTTACTAGGATGCTACCGGGACTTGATGGTTTGACTTATAGGGAGAGGTTGGATAGACTGAGACTTTTTTCCCTGGAGAGTAGGAGGTTTTGGGTGATCTTATAGAAGTCTATAAAATAATGAGGGGCATAGATAAGGTAGATAGTCAAAATCTTTTCCCAAAGGTAGGGGAGTCTATAATGAGGGGGCATAGATTTAAGGTGAGAGGGGAGAGATACAAAAGGGTCCAGAGGGGCAATTTTTTCACTCAAAGGGTGGTGAGTGTCTGGAACGAGCTGCCAGAGGTAGTAGTAGAGGCGGGTACAATTTTGTCTTTTAAAAAGCATTTGGACAGTTACATGGGTAAGATGGGTATAGAGGGATATGGGCCAAGTGCAGGCAATTGGGACTAGCTTAGTGGTATAAACTGGGCGACATGGACATGTTGGGCCGAAGGGCCTGTTTCCATGTTGTAAACTTCTATGATTCTATGATTCTATGTGTTCTTTGACTGATAGTCTGACAGCAGGCTGAGCTCGGTTTCTGAAGGTTTGCCTGTAATAAATGTCCCAGAGCATGCCCTGCTCAGAGCAATCTGTATTACTCACTTTTAACGTATTACAGGTCTCAGTACGAACAAGGCAAACAGTCATTACGTTCTGCACTTAAGTGCGCTCACCATTATTAACGCACATTTCCTTCTTACGATTGTTGTTGTGTCCGAATCGCATCTGACTATTTTTGAAACATATTTAAGTGTTTAAAGTTTGATTAAGAGGGGAGTCTTTGTCAAGTGGAGAAGATTTTATCTGGAACTCTATCTCCCCAGGCGCTGGAATTATTATTTGAAGTATTTCATTTTAATTCCTCTGTACTTCAAAGATTCAGACTGAATATTACATAGGGACAGAAAATGTTAGAAACACACAGCAGGGCACCAGCATCTGTAACAGGCTGGACTCAGAGCAGTATCCTCTTCATTCTGAGCAGCTGTGAAGAATGAAACACTCCATCTCAGGTACCCACTGTCCATCAAACACTCCCAGGGCAGGTACAGGGTTAGATACAGAGTAAAGCTCCCTCTACACTGTCCCATCAAACACTCCCAGGGCAGGTACAGGGTTAGATACAGAGTAAAGCTCCCTCTACACTGTCCCATCAAACATTCCCAGGGCAGGTACAGCACAGGTTAGATCCAGAGTAAAGCTCCCTCTACACTGTCCCATCAAACACTCCCAGGGCAGGTACAGCACGGGTTAGATACAGAGTAAAGCTCCCTCTGCACTGTCCCATCAAACACTCCCAGGGCAGGTACAGCACAGGTTAGAATAATTTATGCACAGCAATATTCCACAGCCAGCAATGCAATAATAACCGGATAATCTGTTTTTTAGTGATGTTGGTTGAGGGATAAATATTGGCCCAGGACACTGGGGAGAACTCCCCTGCTCTTCTTCAAAATAATGGCCATCGGATCTTTAATGTCCACCTGAGAGGGCAGACGGAATCTTGGTTTAATGTTTCATCTAAAACACGGCACCTCTGACAGTGCAGCACCCCATCAGTACTGCACTGGAGTGCCGGCCTGGATCATGTGCGTAATTCCTAACAGGTGAAAAAAGACCATTCTCAAAAATTCATTCTCGGGATGTGGGCGTCGCTGGCCAGGCCAGCATTTATTGCCCATCCCTCGTTGCCCCTTGAGAAGGTGGTGGTGAGCCTTCTGCTTGAACCGCTGCAGTCCGTGTGGTGAAGGTTCTCCCACAGTGCTGTTCGGTTGGGAGTTCCAGGATTTTGACCCAGTGACGATGGAAAGGATATGCCCAAGTCGGGTGCTTGACTTGGAAAGGAACTTGGAGGAGATGCCGTTAGCTGATGCATCCCGAGAGACCCTACAGTTCATCAAACTGTTGGCTTCCACTGTCCTGAGTTTCACTTCATCCCTTTCTCATGGAGAGAATAAAGGTGCAAAACTGTTCACACAGTATGTTATTGTAATGGTGACCCAGTGAGGACATCAGACAGACCTGTTTTACTCGTCATTGTCCTGTGGGTTAGATGAGGTTAAAATTAGGTTAAAATGTGGCTCAGTGGGTAACTCTCTTACCTCTGAATCATGAAGGTCATGGGTTCAAGTCCCACTCCAGTGACTTGAGTGCATAATCCAGGCTGATACTCTTGGAGCAGTATTGAGGGAGTGCTGTACTGTTGGAGGTGCTGTCTTTTGGATGAAACATTAAGCTGAGGCCCTGTCTGCCCTCTCCAGTGGATGTTATAGATCCCATGGACAATATTTTGAAGAAGAGCAGGGGAGTTCTCCCCGTGTCCTGGGCAATATTGATCCCTCAACCAACATCACTAAAAACAGATTATCTGGTCATTATCACATTGCTGTTTTGTATTTGTGGGATCTTGCTGTGCACAAATTGGCTGCTACATTTCCTACATTACAACAGTGAGTACTCTTCTAAAAGTACTTCATTGGCTGTAAAGAGCTTTCGGAGGTCCTGAGGTTGTAAAAGACACGATAGAAATGCAAGTTCTTTGTTTCCCCTCCACTCTCTCTCCGACCCCATGACCCCATTGAACAGCACGTACAAAATGGCGACATAGAGTTAACGGTAAACGACCCGAAGATTGGTTCAATGCCAACAGCTTCGCGATGATCCCGTTTTCCTCTTCTTATGAGTTGGGAATATTTGCAGCCTCCTGTAATTACACAAGCTGAGCAGGAATTGCTGAACTGCTGAATTGCAGTGGGGTGAAAACCCAGATCCTTCTGTGCTTTGTTTTGCACCGGAGGATGTGAATGTTTAAACTGCCAGTGAGTTCTAGGTTGACACGTCTCGGTGGATTTGAGACGAGGCTTGCTCTGAGAACATGTGCTGCTGAAAGAATGAGGCCTGGGTAGAACTGACAGACTGTCATAATCTGCAGCAGTTCATCCAGGCAGAACTGGGGGCCTGCGGAATGCTTGCCGACTACTGCAACTGTCAGAATAGTGCAGCAAACGCCAGGACAACTCCTGGGTATTCCTCCCCCTCCCTCCAGGCTGGGATCAGATCCCGCTCTCCCCTTCTCCGCGGCTCCTTGCCTGTCGCACACACTGTCTTATGTCCCCCCTCTTCCTCCCTGCCCTGTCCTGTCCCCAGTGCCAGAACTACAGATAACAGTGGTCTCAGTTGTTGAGACTCACCCTCTACATTATCATCACATTACTGGTCTGAGCGCTGTGTTAAGCCTGTGGTCACTGCCCAACACCACCGAGTTAGGCCAGGAGGGGCCCCGTTGTAACTGCCGTTCACAGGGGACTCCAAACCGACTCAACATCTTCTCGTTTACTTGTTGATTTCAAAACCAAGATTGAGGCTTTTGTACAAACGATGTAAATTGTTGATGGATGTGGTTAGAGAACGGAACACATTGGAGTGTGGCAACAAAACTAATATACACAGACTCACACTCACACTCACACACACACAGACTCACACTCACACTCACACACACACAGACTCACACTCACACACACACACACACACAGACTCACACTCACACACACACAGACTCAGACTCACACTCACACACACACACACACACAGACTCACACTCACACTCACACACACACAGACTCACACTCACACTCACACTCACACTCACACTCACACACACACAGACTCACACACACTCACTCACACACACACACAGACTCAGACTCACACTCACACACACACAGACTCAGACTCACACACACTCACTCACACACACACACAGACTCAGACTCACACTCACACTCACACACACACAGACTCACACTCACACTCACACTCACACTCACACACACACAGACTCACACTCACACACACACAGACTCACACTCACACACACACACACACACAGACTCACACTCACACACAAACACACACACTCACACACAGACTCACACTCACACTCATACTCTCACACACACAGACTCACACTCACACATACAAACAGACTCACACTCACACACACTCACACTCACACATAGACTCACACTCACACACAGACTCACACACTCACACACTCACACTCACACACACACAGACTCACACACACACACACAGACTCACACTCACACACACATAGACTCACACACACACAGACTCACACACACACACACACACACAGACTCACACACACACACAGACTCACACACACACACACAGACTCACACACACACACACAGACTCACACTCACACACACATAGACTCACACACACACAGACTCACACTCACACACACACAGACTCACACACACACACAGAGACTCACACTCACACACACACATAGACTCACACACACAGATTCACACTCACACACACAGACTCACACACACACAGACTCACACTCACACACACACAGACTCACACATAGACTCACACACACACAGACAGACTCATGCTCACACACACACACATAGACTCACACAGACTCACACACACACACACACATAGACTCACACTCACACTCACACAGACTCACACACACACACACACAGACAGACTCATGCTCACACACACATAGACTCACAGACACACACAGACTCATACTCACACTCACACAGACTCACACACAGACTGATACACAGACACAGACTCACACACACACACAGACACACACAGACTCACACTCACACACACATAGACTCACAGACACACACAGACTCACACACACACACAGACTCACACACAGACTCACACTCACACACACACAGACTCACACACACACAGACAGACTCATGCTCACACACACACACAGACTCACACTCACACAGACAGACTCACACACACACACACACACACATAGACTCACAGACACACACAGACTCATACACAGACTGATACACACACACAGACTCACACACAGACTCTCACACACACACAGACTCACAAACTCACACACATACACACACACAAACAAAAAACAGGTACGGTAGCATAGTGGTTATGTTACTTGACTCGTAATCTAGAGGCCTGGACAAATAATCCCGAATCAAAAATTCAAATCCCGCCACAGCAGCTGGTGAATTTAACTTCAATTAATAAAATAAAATCTGGAATTAAAATACTAGTATCAGTAATGGTGACCATGAAACTACTGGATTGTCATAAAAACCCATCTGGTTCACTAATGTCCTTTAGGGAAGGAAACCTGCTGTCCTTACCCGGTCTGGGCCTATATGTGACTCCAGACCCACAGCAATGTGGTTGATTCTTAATTGCCCTCTGAAATGGCCTAGCAAGCCACTCAGTTGTACAATCTCGCTACAAAAAGTCATAATAAGAATAAAACTGGACGGACCACCCGGCATCGGACCACGAGGCACCGGACACGATGACGGCAAACCAAGGCCAGTCGACCCTGCAAGGTCCTCCTGACTAACATCTGGGGACTTGTGCCAAAATTTGGAGAGCTGTCCCACAGACTAGTCAAGCAACAGCCTGACATAGCCATACTCACAGAATCATACCTTTCAGCCAATGTCCCAGACTCTTCCATCACCATCCCTGGGTGTGTCCTGTCCCACCGGCAGGACAGACCCACCAGAGGTGGTGGTACAGTGATATACAGTCAGGAGGGAGTGGCCCTGGGAGTCCTCAACATTGACTCTGGACCCCATGAAATCTCACGTCATCAGGTCAAACATGGGCAAGGAAACCTACTGCTGATTACCACCTACCGTCCTCCCTCAGCTGATGAATCAGTCCTCCTCCATGTTGAACACCACTTGGAGGAAGCACTGAGGGTAGCAAGGGCACAAAATGTACTCTGGGTGGGGGACTTCAATGTCCATCACCAAGAGTGGCTCGGTAGCATCACTACTGACCGAGCTGGCCGAGTCCTGAAGGACATAGCTGCCAGACTGGGCCTGCGGCAGGTGGTGAGCGAACGAACACGAGGGAAAAACTTACTTGACCTCGTCCTCACCAATCTACCTGTCGCAAATGCATCTGTCCATGACAGTATTGGTAGGAGTGACCACCGCACAATCCTCGTGGAGACGAAGTCCCATCTTCGCACTGAGGACACCATCCAACGTGTTGTGTGGCACTACCACCGTGCTAAATGGGATAGATTCAGAACTGATCTAGCAGCTCAAAACTGGGCATCCATGAGGCGCTGTGGGCCATCGGCAGCAGCAGAATTGTATTCCAGCACAATCTGTAACCTCATGGCCCGGCATATTCCTCACTCCACCATCACCAACAAGCCAGGGGATCAACCCTGGTTCAATGAGGAATGTAGAAGAGCATGCCAGGAGCAGCACCAGGCGTACCTAAAAATGAGGTGCCAACCTGGTGAAGCTATAACTCAGGACTACATGCATGCTAAACAGCGGAAGCAACATGCTATAGACAGAGCTAAGCGATTCCACAACCAACGGATCAGATCAAAGCTCTGCAGTCCTGCCACATCCAGTCGTGAATGGTGGTGGACAATTAAACAACTAACGGGAGGAGGAGGCTCTGCAAACATCCCCATCCTCAATGATGGCGGAGTTCAGCACGTGAGTGCAAAAGACAAGGCTGAAGCGTTTGCAACCATCTTCAGCCAGAAGTGCCGAGTGGATGATCCATCTCAGCCTCCTCCCGATATCCCCACCATCACAGAAGCCAGTCTTCAGCCAATTCGATTCACTCCACGTGATATCAAGAAACGGCTGAGTGCACCGGATACAGCAAAGGCTATGGGCCCCGACAACATCCCAGTTGTAGTGCTGAAGACTTGTGCTCCAGAACTAGCTGCGCCTCTAGCCAAGCTGTTCCAGTACAGCTACAACACTGGCATCTACCCGACAATATGGAAAATTGCCCAGGTATGTCCTGTCCACAAAAAGCAGGACAAATCCAATCCGGCCAATTACCGCCCCATCAGTCTACTCTCAATCATCAGCAAAGTGATGGAAGGTGTCGTCGACAGTGCTATCAAGCGGCACTTACTCACCAAAAACCTGCTCACCGATGCTCAGTTTGGGTTCCGCCAGGACCACTCGGCTCCAGACCTCATTACAGCCTTGGTCCAAACATGGACAAAAGAGCTGAATTCCAGAGGTGAGGTGAGAGTGACTGCCCTTGACATCAAGGCAGCATTTGACCGAGTGTGGCACCAAGGAGCCCTAGTAAAATTGAAGTCAATGGGAATCAGGGGGAAAACTCTTCAGTGGCTGGAGTCATACCTAGCACAAAGGAAGATGGTAGTGGTTGTTGGAGGCCAATCATCTCAGCCCCAGGGCATTGCTGCAGGAGTTCCTCAGGGCAGTGTCCTAGGCCCAACCATCTTCAGCTGCTTCATCAATGACCTTCCCTCCATCATGAGGTCAGAAATGGGGATGTTCGCTGATGATTGTACAGTGTTCAGTTCCATTCGCAACCCCTCAGATAATGAAGCAGTCCGAGCCCGCATGCAGCAAGACCTGGACATCAAGGCTTGAGCTCATAAGTGGCAAGCAACATTCACGCCAGATAAGTGCCAGGCAATGACCATCTCCAAAAAGAGAGAGTCTAAACACCTCCTCTTGACATTCAATGGCATTACCATCACCGAATCCCCCACCATCAACACCCTGGGGGTCACCATTGACCAGAAACTTAACTGGACCAGCCGCATAAATACTGTGGCTACGAGAGCAGGTCAGAGGCTGGGTATTCTGCGGCGAGTGACTCACCTCCTGACTCCCCAAAGCCTTTCCACCATCTACAAGGCACAAGTCAGGAGTGTGATGGAATACTCTCTACTTGCCTGGATGAGTGCAGCTCCAACAACACTCAAGAAGCTCGACACCATCCAGGACAAAGCAGCCCACTTGATTGGCACCCCATCCACCACCCTAAACATTCACTCTGTTCACCACTGGCGCACAGTGGCTGCAGTGTGTACCATCCACAGGATGCACTGCAGCAACTCGCCAAGGCTTCTTCGACAGCACCTCCCAAACCCGCGACCTCTACCACCTAGAAGGACAAAAGCAGCAGGCACATGGGAACAACACCACCAGCACGTTCCCCTCCAAGTCACACACCATCCCGACTTGGAAATATATCGCCGTTCCTTCATTGTCGCTGGGTCAAAATCCTGGAACTCCCTTCCTAACAGCACTGTGGGAGAACCGTCACCACACGGACTGCAGCGGTTCAAGAAGGCGGCTCACCACCACCTTCTCAAGGGCAATTAGGGATGGGCAATAAATGCCGGCCTCGCCAGCGACACCCACATCCCATGAACGAATAGAAAAAAAGATAATAATGCATTTGGGCTGGATCCTCATTACAATATGAAACAAGGCAACACCATTGTAGCTACAGGGCAAAGCTCAGCCTGTAAGCAAAGCTTCCTTCCTGAATTAAGTAAATGAAGATTTCTCAGCAGGAGATATCTGCCGGACCTGTTTTGTCCGCCTCACGTCTCCTAACTGTGCAATAATTGAATTTCCCCTCGGTTACTGGTCTCTGCATCACAGAGAAACATGAATTATTGTTTAATTACTCGGAGAATTATTATGCCCTTTCAAAATAAAAGAACAATTTCCGGGCAATTAAGGCGGCCAATTCCCTCCAAAATGGAAATTGCCGAGCTGCGAGCAGGGTAGGACAATAATGGACAGACCTGAGTCGTGCAGCGGGGGTTTGTTTTATAAAACTACCATCCAATAAATGAATCAGACAGACAATTGCATCGAGTTAAATAAAAAAATACGACTGAGCTTACAATTTTACTAATCAGGTCGTTGCATTTTCAGTGGAGAAAGAAAGAAAGATTTGGATTTCTATCATGCCTTTCATGACCTCAGAATGTCCCAATGCTCTTCACAGCCAATGATGTCCTTTTGAAGTGTAGTCACTGTTATAATGTAGGAAACGAGACAGCCAATTTGTGCACAGCAAGATCCCACAAACAGCAATGTGACAATGACCAGATCATCTGTTTTTAGTGATCTTGTTTGAGAGATAAATATTGGCCCAGGACACCGGGGAGAACTCCCATGCTGTTTTTCAAAGTAGTGGCCGTGGGATCTTTTCCATCCACCTGAGAGGGCAGACGGAGCCTCGATTCAGGAACATAGGAACATAGGATCAGGAGTTGGCCATTTAGCCCCTCGAGCCTGTTCTGCCATTCAATGAGATCATGGCTGATCTGTGATCTAACTCCATATACCCGACTTAGCCCCATATCCCTTAATACTTTTGGTTAACAAAAATCTATCAATCTCAGATTTAAAATTAACAATTGAGCTGGCATCAACTGCCGTTTGCGGAAGAGAGTTCCAACGTCTCATCTGAAAGACAGCACCTCCGACAGTGCAGAACTCCCTCAGTACTGCACTAGAGTGTCTGCCCAGATCTATGCTCAAATCTTGGCTCTGGGACTATGAACCCATGACCTCTGTCTCAGAGGCGAGAGCACTACCCACTGATCCACGGCCGGGACCAATCCACTGCCTGATGTTGTGCATCCAGGAGATCCCATCGATCCCTGGTCTGCACTGAGTTAATTGATCTCAGCCACTGGATGCGGTGGGAGGATGCTACAATTGGCCTAAAGTGAACCTTTCAGCTCCTAATCCTTGACCAGCGACTCCTGCTGGAAAATGTGGGGATGTCGGGTGAGGACAGGATTGGGCTCAGGTACGATGCCGACCATGGTCGCACAGCCTGGACTCACACATGAAGAATGGTTAGTTGGGATGTGGTAGCGGAGTCGGCCAGTGCCTGTGCAAGGACTGCAGCAAGAGCCAGTACCTTCAGGAGAGGAAATTAGTGTAGAAAATAGCTCGTCTTCACACAAATAGTGAAGTGGGCTTCTGGGCATGGAAAGGGAGACAGCAGCTCGAGTTACTTAACAACAACAACAACTTGCAGTTACTTTGCACCTTTAATGTAGTAAAACGTCCCAAGGCGCCTCACAGGAACCTAATCAGATAAAAATTGATGTCGAGCCAAAGAAGGAGATATTAGGACAGGTGATCAAAAGCTTGGTCAAAGAGGTTGGTTTTAAGGAGAATCTTAAAGGAGGAGATAGAGGGGGAGAGGTTTAGGGAGGGAATTCCAGAGCTTAGGGCCGAGGCAGCTGAAGGCACGGCCGCCAATGGTGGAGCGATTGAAATCGGGGATGCGCAAAAGGCCAGAATTGGAGGAGCGCAGAGATCTCGGAGGGTTGTAGGGCTGGAGGAAGTTACAGAGATAGGGAGGGGCGAGGCCATGGATGGATTTGAACACAAGGATGAGAATTTTAATATCGAGGCGTTGGTGGACCAGGAGTCAATGTAGGTCAGTGAGCACAGGGGTGCTGAAGAGGCAATTAGCTGCTTTGATGGAGGGAATTTCTTTTCCACACAACAACTATTAGCAATCTGCAACTTTCTACTCCCAGAAAGGCTGTGGATGCTGGGGGTCCAGTGACATTTTCAAAACTGAGATTTTTGTTGGGTGAGGGGTATTAGGGATATGGAGCAAAGGCGGGTAAATGGAGTGGAGATACAGATCAGCCATGATCTAATTGAATGGGGAACAGGTTCAAGGGGCTGAATGGCCTCCTCCTGTTCATATGTTCCGATGATCACAGGTTTCAATCGAAGGGTGAGAAAAAAACATTAGAGAGGGTGCAGAGGAGATTTACTAGAATGGTTTCAGGGATGAGGGACTTCAGTTGTGTGGAGAGACTGGAGAAGCTGGGGTTGTTCTCGTTAGAGCAGAGAAGGTTAAGGGGAGATTTGATAGAGGTGTTCAAAATCATGAGGGGTTTTGATAGAGTAAATAAGGAGAAACTGTTTCCAGTGGCAGGAGGGTCGGTAACCAGAGGACACAGATTTAAGGTGATCGGCAAAAGAACCAGAGGGGAGATGAGGAGAATTTTTTTTTACGCAGCGAGTTGTTCTGATCTGGAATGTACTGCCTGAAAGGGCGGTGGAAGCAGATTCAATAATAACTTTCAAAAAACAAATGGGATAAATATTAAAAAGGAAAAATTTGCAGGGCTATGGAGAAAGAGCAGGGGGAGTGGGACTAATTGGATAGCTCTTTCAAAGTGCCAGCACAGGCACGATGGGGTGAATGGCCTCCTCCAGTGCTGTATGATTCTATGATTCTGTGATTAGATGGGCTGGATGGCCCTCCCTCACCTTTGTCACCTTGCCATTTTGGATTAAGCTAACTGAATGGAAAGATTTGTATCCGGATGGGAATTCTCTTTCACGTTTCTACGGAGCAGCCGGATCTGGCAGTTATGTTGGGAGTGCTCAGTATATTAAATAAGATTAGCTGGCTGTCAACAGATGTTAGCAGAAGACACAGATTTAATAAGTTGGACTGAGTTCGATATGTTCTGGGTTTAATGGATTCTTTCACTGTGCCAATAAAGATTTTCAAGGTTTAATTTAACCTGATTATTACGTTTATTTTTAACTCCAATCCTTCTTGAGTGAACATTTCAGTTCTGCTCAGCATCGTGCTGCCCTGGCCCACTCCTATCCAATGTAGTTGAGGTGTCGGGACCTGTACTGTGTCAGGTATAATCCCTGGGCTGTGCTGATTTATCTAATCTCATCTGGGGCAGTGGGTAGGGGGGCTACAGTTGTGCTCAGGACCCCTTGTTAAGTGAGAGTTCCTACTCCTGGTCATTATCCAGAGACCCCCACATCTCCCCGTTGGATAACGCGTGTGAACAGTTCTGGTCTCCATATTATTAAATGGATAAAGAGGCACTGA